>NC_057934.1:51408513-51678513 GCF_018555375.3 Anguilla rostrata
CCACTACTCCCGACTCCTACAGTCAGCTAATGATATAGATCAGATTCAGACACGCAACTCTAAGCTATGGGGCTCTCCCTGAACTCAGAGTTAGAGTATTTGCCAACTGAGCCACTCGGGAGGCCAATTTTAAACATTAATTATTGCATGTAATTTGCTTTATTTTAGGATACTCATTAATATTGGTTCCTGGTTTCCTCTTTGTGAAATTCGTGCGTCAGCACTGGCGTGTCCAGAGCAGGTTCCGCCAAGAGTGCTTCTCATTCTTCAGTGAAGTAATTGGACACTGTTCATTCTTAAATCTTTTGGTGCACCACATAATGCTGGTTTTCAGGCCTTTCAGAAAACAGCTATTTTCACTGCAAGCCTCCCATCATGTTTTGCACTGTCCAGGTGCAAAATCTTCATAATTTCATTTAAAGAGAAAATCATGCAATGTGCAATGCTGTGGTCTGTGGTGTTTCCTTGGGTCAATATGTGGTAATGTTTTGTCTTGAATTAATACAGCCATGACTGTTGCGTTAGATGAGTTCAGAGACGATATGTAGAGATGTGGACAATCACAGTCCATCTCTTATGAGTTGATTCCGAAAGAGAATTACTACTCAGAAAAGTACTTCACGGACACCATCTGCTTACGTATATATATATATATATATATATATATATATATATATATATATATATATGTTTATAATTAAACTTCCTAAAACACTGATTTCTTGAAATAAAATAAAATAGTCCAAAAATGTGTGTGTGTGTGAGAGAGAGAGAGACAGAGAGAGAGAGAGAGACAGAGAGAGAGAGAGAGAGAGAGAGAGAGAGAGAGAGAGAGAGAGAATACAGAAAAAGTATTTGTTAATTTACCATCTTCAAGGGCGGTGCAGATGCCCATAGGCTTCTGCTTTCAGCTGGGGGTGGATATAAATAGTAAAGGTTAATTAGTTAGGCAAGAAATTTGAGAAGGGGGTGGCAGTAAGAATTTGATATACAGACAGGTAATTCAAGCGTTGCTCATTGTCAGAGCAATCAGACCATATATAAATCCGCCTTTTCAGGCCGGAGGTATCACACAGCCTTACTACTTATCTGTGGAGCCCCACCTGGGTGAAAGTTTATAAGCGGTAAGTACACTGCTGTGTGGGGATACGTATATAGCGTTGCAATTTCTAAATTACCTGGAATACAGTGATGGTTTTAGGGATGCGCTTATCGGGAAGTAGGCTACTTTTTTGTGATTTGTAGCTGTAACACTTGGATGCGTATTAAAGTCAGCATGAATGGAGCCGTAGTGTGTAATTGTATACACTGTAACTTTTTACGCATTTTAAAAACCGTTTTTTTTTTCTTTTTAAAGATTGATGTTTCGCAGGTGTTACTCATGAATTTTGTAGTCTCATTGCTGCGGCCGGTGGGTAATTAGCTACTGTGCAACACTACACTTGTCGAGAGGTTTATGAGAAAATCTGCAGGAGATAAAGTTATCCATGAGTTATTATTCGCCTGAAGGTACAGCAAATGTCCAAGCGTTTCACCGGATTTGTTTATTTATTTTAATTATTTTATCGTCTCATCTGATTTGATTGCGTCGGTCTTTTACGGGTTGTAAACGTTTTATTTATAATTTAATGTTTGTTGTTTCTGCATTATTTTGACAGGGTTACTATGTCACTCACTTCAATCCTTGCCGCTGATGCCATCGAGAATGCTATCAAGGATTGCCAAGGTAGCCTTTCACGTAACTGCTGTGTTTCATCAAAATAGATTTTCGCTGAAGAAAGCGAGACAGAGCTGGCCTACTGAAAAGCGTAGGCAACCTTAGACGAAATAAATCACGCATTTTCCTTCGAGTCAGTACACTAATATAACAAAGTTATTTTATACGTATTGCAATTTCATTTGTGGTAATTGGTGATTGATTTGTAATGTAGCTGTACTTTAATTCGTTCACAGAGAATGTCCAGTGTTAATTCAACTCTAAGAGACTACATACTGCATGAATCAAATAGGAATCATAAGTATTCTGTAAGTCGTTGATTTAACACTGAGCATTTTACTGTGTTGTTCAAAGTTCAAATTAAGGTAAAGTTTTGGGTTATTTTTCTCACCCCAGAAAATATTTTACTTCGTCAATAACATATGGAATTGGCTACTTTCACAGCCTGCATAATAACATGAAGGCTGGGCAAATTATGTTCATAAATCATGTATGACTTAATTCTAACAAGAAGCCCAATGTTTGGTGACCAGATAAAATGAGATTAATTTTGACATGCTACGTTTGACATTTCCTGGGTGGAATATGATGGTCATGCTATACATGTGTTATACTTCTTGGCATTTAATCATTCCTCAGATGGAAAAACTCATTTGTGCATTGTCTTCTTGTCCATAAGCTCCAGACTCCTTCAATTCCAAAAAGTTTTTCCAGTTGAGTGGCCTTACCAAAAAGAGTCCTCAAGAAGTGAAGGATGTCTTCTGTATCCTGGATAACGATGGTAGTGGCTTCATTGAAGAAGAAGAGCTAAAGTTAGTTCTTCATTTATGCCCATCTCCATCACTATACACAATAAAATGCCCTGTGTTAATTCAACTCTAACAGAGGACATATGAGTCTAATAGGAGCATTTGCCCATGTATCTGTTATTGTCATCATCAGTAGTTTGGTCTTTTGCTATTTTGGTCAAATCTGTATATCATTCTTGGAAATCTGACTGAATTTGAATCTGACTGAGTTTTTTCAAGCAGTCTGTGTGGCAGTTTATAACGTTTTATTCCAACAACAAATACATGATAAACTATGCACACTGGTGAAGATCGGAAAGCAAAACCTATGGTTTCAAAAATGTCTTTTAAAATCCATCCTTGCCAATTCAAATCATTAAACACAATGTAATGGCATTCACAACAATTAAGATTTTTTAAATAATCTTTGGTTCAGAAATACTATGAGTGCAGGGTGCAGCATCTTGTACCATGTCTATCAGTTCCAGCAGATCACACAGAAAGTGAGCCAAAGTTAAAAGAGTGTGTGTGTGTGTGTGTGTGTGTGTGTGTGTTAGATTCTTCCTGCAGCGGTTCTCCCCAGGGGCTCGGTTGTTGACTGATAAGGAGACAAAGTCATTCCTCTCAGATGCTGATGATGACAGTGATGGCAAAATTGGAGCAGAAGGTGACATTTGCATACTTGTTTACAAAAATAAAAGTGCTGTTACTTCATTGAAGTTTTTTTAAAGTACTCACAATTATGCAAATAATTAAAACAACCAAAATAATTCTGGGGGGCTGAAATAATTTCATTGATTGATGTAACATTACATTTTAACAACTACCCAATTTATTATATAATGTTAAATAATGTACGTCCTTTAAATAAGATTTAGCATTATGATTAATTATGAGTTTAATTTTAATTCAGCCTTCTATTCAGTCCACCCAGAATGGTGCCTGGGTAAGATCGAAATATTAGGAGTATTCTGGCCCATTGTTCAAAGTATAGAATATTTCTCACCACTTCAAAATAAAATTGTACAGTAAAATTAGACATAACTTTAAAACAGTGTTTCTTTGCAATTCACAAAAATGTCTGTTATGAAATTCACAAGGCAGGCATTAGACTTGCTCAATTTTTAGTAATATGTTACACAAGACAGTGTAGTAAATACTGAATATATTCAGATCAGAATGTATATCAGCTGTGTCTGTGCCTCAGTTTCAAGTCAACTTTGAGGTAATTGTGTTGTCTTTCTCTCCCTTAGAGTTCCAGGCCATGGTTCTATCTTGAAAACTCCCAGAAAGATAAAGGAGGCCTCTTCCCCATTCCGCCCCAGTTCCAGAAATTTTATTTGGTTTTCTCTTTATTTGCCTTTTCAATACAGGTCCCATTGTGCACTAGTGTAATCCAAATGTCCCAATCATCACATTGCTAAACAAATAAATAAGTGCATTTTAACTCTGACTTCTGGTGTTGCTTTGAATTTGAAAAATCTTCCCATTAGTAAATTATGATATTTTGATCTTCTGCATTTGAAGATGATACTTTCTAAGAAAATGTTAAATACAGTCAAATAAACCTTTTGTCGGACCTGAATGTGTTGTATCACATGGTCACTTATATATTATGAAATAATTGTGAAACTTATTTAAAATGTCCTCAATCCAGTATTCATTTCAGCAAAGCACTCAATTGGTGTTGAATTTGAACATATACAATCAAGGCAAAAAGGCAGTGTGACTTTTTGAAACCTGTGTATCTACACAATATACACCACATGGCCAAAAGTATGTGGATGCCTGATATCCAACATCTCATCCCAAATCATGGGCATTAACCCTGGAAGATCCAGACATTGATGTAACAAACAAACTACAAGATCAGGGCTTATTCAATTATAGTATGATACTTTCATTAAGTGGAACTTTTCCTGAAAATGCAAGGATCTTTGCTGTAATGAGAGCAAGTAGCAGAGAAGGCCATGACCTTGTCTGACACCTGACTAGTACATTGCATAAGCTGCTAGCGTCATTAGAACACTGTACACACCACAACTGATGTATCATTAGTCTCAGCACCTATTTTACTCAGACTGTCTGAAGTCTCCCAAGCACTCTTTCTAAAAAAAAAAAAAAACAGCTTCCAAAGGGTGTACCAAATTTGTGCCATTCATACGTTCTCAACCAAAGCAGTAAAAAAAAGGCAACTTTCTCTTTGCAGTCTGAGTATAGACACTTAAAACACTTCAAACAAATCAAATAACAAATTTATGCTTAATGTATGCATACTGAGAAGAAGAAAAAAAAAACATATATTTCACTTGCAATAATATACTGCAGTGCATCAATGCCAGAATGTAATTTTTGGGGAGTTATTGCCAATTTACATCATCTGAACATATTTGAATATTTTGTGGACCAAACAGGGACAATTTTCTTTGCTGGCTAATCATTGCGTGCCACTTGGACTTCAGGACCAGATAAGGGTCCCCCCTTTCCCCTACTGTGAACTCTCTGATTCCAATTTCCACAACATGGCAGGGCACAAAAACTGCACTTCCGCAGCTTCAAAGTGCTTTTCACTAGTTCAGAGAAAGTCAATGGGTGACATCACCGTCACTTTGTCAATATTTTTTTACAGTCTATGTTTCAAACTGACGAAATCTTTGCAAAAATTGCTTATTTGTAAATATATACCATGTGAGTGAAAAAATTTTTTTGGACCAGACAGTCTTGTCACTGTCACAGTTTGTATGTCACCCCAGTTTGAGGTATTTCCTGATGTGTGATTGATGCCATAGGGGACTAAGTATGAGTCTGAGATGTCCAAGTTTTTGAATGGGAAGCCATTAATCATTGAAAAAATATGCTATTATGTCAAGCCAGTATTCAGGTAATACAATGCACACCCTTGTTTATCACTGACACATAATCCTAACATTAAACAGCATTACTAACCAAATAAGCAGACAGCAAACTATAATCCTAAAATGACTGACATGAAAATCAATAATTCAATAATGGACTAAGCATTGCAAAATCAGAAATAGGTTTGAGAATAAACAGCGTTAAAGATTTAAAGCAAACAGGGGCGGCACAAAGGCAAGGGACAGAGAGTGCAGGTTAAAGTTACAATGCAATGGGTCACTCAATGCCTGGGGGCAAGCATTCCTGCTCAGGTTTCCATTGAGTCCATTAGAGTGATGGGACTGAGACCACAGGCTTAATGCTTGTTTCCCAACTCCCATCTCTGCACCTGTCTCACTTGTTGAACATCTGCACATGCAATACCACCATCCCTCTCCATATATTAATTTAAATTGCTGCAGTATGGCTATTGCAGACATAACACATCTTTGCTTAATGGAATCGTAAGATGTGTAGCAACAGGGATGAAGGCATAAGAGGGTAATAAAAAAATGTACAAAATAAAAATAAAAATAAAAAACAAGATACTCAGCACCAGGGCTTTTGTTTTTTCAGATAAAGTAGAGGCAAAAAACATACTCCTTTGATCAGCTCATTGTGACTGAAACTACATGCTCTGGTGTAATTTGGTTTATTTAAAAAACAACATGATGTTGTATACAACAGTAACCAAAAGTCATACTACCATCAGTAAGGTCACACTAAAAAGTGCAGATGAATTGATAAGGCATACATTTTGTGACCCCAAATCTTAACCATCAGTCAGATATTCAAGATGTTATCTCTGCAATAAATCAATTTACTAAATATTAAGTAGCAAACAATTCATACATTCAGATTAACGTAACATCTAGGTTCAGTACCTATGTTGTATTTCCTTCAATTTTTGTTTTTTGCTGATTATTCATGTAATTATTTTAATTTCCCATATATAATAATAATAATAATAACAATAATAATAATAATAATAATAATAATAATTAATAAAACAATTTCACTAAAGTAATGTGTGTGTGTGTGTGTGTGTGTGTGTGTGTGTGTGTGTGTGTGTGTGTGTGAAAACAACACAGGCTTTCCAAATACAGTCAACAGGAACTTGAAAATGATCTTCTCCTGTAGAATGGCCAAACCTTCTAAAAATTCATTATGTATAATTATCCACTGCTATACAGCACTATTAAATTTAAGTGACAAAAAATACTATTGCAATGTTGTATGCAACATTAACATACATGAGTTAAAATTCAAATAAATTAAGTTACGTTAAAATAATTAAAATAAATTATTGAAAAAAATATTATGTTATGCAGTTCTAACAGAAGTAGTGAAGTAGTGAAGTAGTGAACAGACTGCATGCTTTCCCCCCATTCAAATGTGTTGACCTGGCCAGGCCTCTGCTGTCTTATAAATTAATTAGATTACAAAGCCAGGGATAAACCTACATGAGTCGTGCTTTTAATTGATAACAGAAATTAGAAATGGCTACATTTAAATAATCCAGAAATTGTTAATCAGGGATTAAACTAGGCTTTATTATCAAAAATGTTTCCAAAACATTTAGAAGATGAATTGCCTACATTCCACCGTCCCTCTTTATCAATAAAATAATTGCGAGTGGAAAGCCTACTATTTCTATATAAAGTTCAGTGGATATTTCGCTGTGTAGGAACCATGTTATCAGAATATGTTGATCCTACACGACTATTTCCTCTTGCGGAACACAGCCAACTGTCATAAGAACAGGAAGGATGTGTTTTTTGTGACTTGACTTGTTAGCTATCGTTACTTATTTTTAAAAGACGCCAGCTATCCGGTTTGATTACTTGATATGCGTTAAAAGGTAAGTTTCTTTATTGTAATGTACCCAGCTTTAAAAGTCGTATTGGAACATCTACGTTTTGAGAAAACATTACCGTACTACTACTAGTACTAATGCTAGTGGGGAAATGGTACAGTTTGCTAATGAGGCTAATCTGGCTAGCAGAATCGATTACCTATTTCGTTTAGCTCTTTCGCTACCCAATGACACTGTAACTAACTAATGAGTTCAATTTAAATGAGTCATTTTTGCTTTTTTGATATACAGTTGCAACCAGATTAAATGCGTTGAAAACATATAATTTCGACTTGCATGCTTTGTATTGCCATCACATTATGCTCCTCAATGCTAGCTACTGAAACAAATTACTTCCGGCTTAAGCCTTCCTAGCGATTTTTCGTTAGCTATTTTACTACGTTCGCTAAATGCAGAGGTGTACAGCGTAACCGGCCAGTTTATGTACTTAACAGTACTGTGTGTTGACAATAGCTTTGGCAGTTTTGCTGATTTATTGGTTTTGACTAACGCTAGTGTTGAATTATAATAATGTTAGCTTTATCATCACACACAAAATAGTTCGTGAGGGAAACATTCGCAGCGTGATTCCGAACTAGAGTATCCGCTTCAGCTAACATGAAAGTAGACTACACAAATCCAGTTGGTTTACTTGCCAGCTAATTTGGTTGCTAAATTCCGTCTTAATTCGTGCACACTGGATTTTGTTACTAGTCTAGAAATAATAATGATCGCTAATAACACTGAGTGTATTACTACACCATAATTTGGGTAACTGCCACACTGTCCCACAAACAACCATCCAATTGATGCCAGTAACGCTCTGTACAGTGGATATCACGAAACAACGAGCTCTCTTGATAACGCTCCCTTTTTAGCGGCGTGCTAAAAATGAATTGCATGTTTTCATATTGCTCAACCTTTGTTTCTTTACTGATATGGCTATATCTCACTCTTTATTAAATGAATACAAAACAAAATTTGTATGCCATTTAAATAGACGATAATATGAAATGCGAAACAGTAGCCAAATGAAAGTATAAACTGTGCATGGTCACAGTATTCCACTTGGAATACTGCCTTGGTCAACTAAGGCTGTTCCGTGAAGAATATCAGCTAATATAGCATGTATACCTGAGTGGCCGGTGACTGGCGGTGACTGATCAAAATCTGTTTTCGTGGGTGATTCACAGATGGTATCATAAATACATAGGCTAGTATGTGGTTATTCATCTGCTAATTTAAATATTCACTGAATGTCCCAAGCTTTCTATAAATGTGTCCCACTGTATGCGCACATCTTTCTGTTATCCAGGGCTTGGGGTCAGTTCCTTTAATTCAGTTGGAATGTGCAAATTACTTACCTCCCGCTTAAAATACAATCAACTGTCTTGCTTGTACAGTGGAATAAAAAAAGTAAAATTTGTCATTGTCTTATTTACTACAAACAATAACACTGTGTTCCCTTTCAAGTTAATTATACCTGACAAACATTGTTGGGCTCAATACTGAATACTCAGTAACTGAGTTCCAACTCGGTGTCATAATTTCACTGCTTCAATTTTCATCCACTTTATGATCCGTTCCCCACTGCATGAGATTCAAATCGGAATTGTCCCATGAATTCCTGTTTAAATTGAAACCCAGCCCAACCTTACTGTTATTCTTTGTTGTCATTTAAGTGGGTTTGTTCTTTGCATTCAAAAGTCCAAGGCATGCTCACCAGGCTTACCACCATTGGAAAGAATTCCAGAACAAAAGTACACTAATGCTAATGATAAGGTGAGCTTCTACCAGGTCAGTCATTCAAAATCTGTTTGAAGAACACCCAACAGTAATTTATCATTTTAGTAGAATGATTAACTTTTAGATGACTAAACTTTCTGATTTCTTAACTTGTAGCCCAAGAATGGCTGCAGGGATGCAAGAGAAACAGTACACCCCATCTTTGCTGAATTTTTTCATCTATAATCCCAAATTTGGGCCACGTGAAGGCGAGGTACAGCTCTTTTACTTTTGCGCATGTTTATTTAAAAACATGTAAAACAGACATGTGTTTATTTTGAATTTTTAACCATAATACATTTCAGCTCCGTGGAAGGGTTAAGATCAGGAATTAATTGGAAATCATGTGCCTATGCTAAGCCATTAAATTACCTTCATGAAGTTTCCTTTGTTGCATTTGACTACATTATGAAGCAACAAATGATGCTTTACAGGAAAAAGAAAACTTACCATCTAGTAATGTGGAATTTGAGAAATCCAACTGTTGGGTCTAGGGTACAGCAGTCATTCACATATTACAGAATCAATTTAATTTTGCTGTGCATTTCACATAATTAGATAATTACTACATTACAGCATAGAGCTTTATCGCGGAAAAAGATAACTACCATTGAAGGGTTTGGTAATCCTATGGGGAGATACGGTTTCAAGTTTACAGAAACACAATCAATTTGAATTTTGGCATGGTGATTAATCACCATAATTTAAGATCCTCATAATTTCCCTTAAAACATGTTAAAGAACATAAGCTGCTGATTACTTTATGAAAATGATTGGGGTAGTTTTGGGGGTGGATGGGCATAATAGAATTTATTTTAATGAAAGGCAATCTTAGAAAGTGTATGTGAGTTTGGAATGTCTCTCAGAGTTGAAATCCTTTCATGTCAATAAATTGTTCCGTGTTTCAAAAGAATGATTTTTTAAATTGATTATTTGATTATTCCAAGTTGACAGAGTAATCAGCCACAAAGTAATTGATAGCAAAGTAACTGATGAGCTTTAAGATTTGCCTATGAGTCTTGAGGAGTAATTTTTGCAAACCTCTGCCATGTTTTAATTGTGGAAGAAAAAGCGTGGATTTGATGACATATACTTTGGCAATTAACTTTACTTACTACGTAATTAATGTCGACTGTCATTTACAATGTGCTGTAATTTAATTATTCATTAACCTTCCTTTTTCCATCTTCTAGAACCTTCTGTTCATCAAAGCCTGCCAAATCTCTGCACACACAGAAGAACAGACAATTTTTCTTCGAGCCAGAGGAAAACTTCTGGATAGTCATGGTGCTTTATTTATTCATTTGGAATCTCTTTTTGTGCTCCACATTTCCTAAACCAATTAATTTCTCAAACCTGAAAAGTCCTCTTGGATTCACACCTTGTGTAGTATAATGGCTTTCAAACATGAATGCAATCTTGGAAGTTTTCCATTATGAATGTGTAACTCGAAACCCAGTGCTTCTTTAGGCTGAAAAAAGTGCCACTTTTTTGATGGTCTCAGGGTAGATGGAAAGTTTTCTTTGGGATTCTGAGGGCAAAAGTGTCTGTCCAGGGTCTCCCAACACTTCAGTGGCATGATTCTGTTTGCAGTCTTAATATGATAAAATATTTGGCTAATCTTTTTACTGGTGACTGCATGTGCAATTATGCAGTAACCAGTCACTAGATTCCAATAAGGCATATCACATTTTTAAAATGCTGGAACATACACACTGATGCCATGCCATACTGCTCTGTATCTAGTTGTGAATAATTTGACAACAGAGGAAATATCCTGACCCTGCTGTTCATGTCTGAAATGTATTTCTAAAGTTGCTCATCAAATCCCCTGCAGGTGGTACGAAACCCAATGGTAGAAAAACCTAATAAGGAAGGGAAACCACCTACCATAGAGTATCAGGAAGAAGAAATTCTCGTATGTAATTTTTCTTTGTTTCACTGTGTTTACACCCAATTGTTTAGAATACCACTGTACATATTTGTATTTCATTTGCTGTCTGAAGTGCATGTGCAGTCCACTCATTTGACATTTTATTGGTTACCGAGTTGGTCAACTATGTGTCAGTAGTCACCTGTTAGTTTGCCTGTCTATAGAATTTTTCTGAGTAAAATGGACAATGGATTGTAAGAGAGATGGCTGTATGTAAACTGGCAGAGTAATCTATGATGTTTACAAAAACCATCATTAGTTGATTTCTTTTGTTACATCTGCATGTAAATCAGCATGATTTTGCAAGGACTGCCGAGATGTAAGAGGTTCTACTGCAGATAATCACCTTTCTCTCTGCTGTTTTGTAGGACACTGTTTATGGAGCAGTATTACAACAGTGCTATAGTATGTACAAGGTGAGCATCAAGTATTTTACACTGCTTGGCACTATTGGCAACACAAAGGAAATGCTGACAACCTGCATGCTAAGCTACCATTGCTTTTTGGGCTCATTACCAATAGCTCATCTTCCGGGTAACAAGTTAACTTTCATGTGATTAAGTATTCATTCTGTAAATGTACAGAATTTGGCATTTGAGGAAAGTCATGTTTTGTATTCATTCTGAATTAGCTGTGTTTAGCTGCAGCTGTGAATGTGCCCTAATGCTCCCTCCCTGGTTTTTAGCTCTTCAATGGGACCTTTGTCAGGGCCATGGAGGCTGGTGGAGTGGAGCTGCTCACTCAGAAACTTGAAAAGTTCTTCTACAGGGTAAAATGGGTTTCATTTGAGAAACTAGCTGTGTACCATAAGTGTGTGCTTAACGTTCAGTGGAAGAATATGTGACCATACTGTGAATGGGGACATGTGTGGCTGCTGAAGAAAAAGGTGAAAATTAGAATTACAATCTAATTACTGCACCTGACATGTGACTGAGAGGACTTGCCTCTCATGTGGATACATTATGGTAACGCATCAGACACTTTAACAGTTGAAAGTGTGATTCTTGTGCATGGTTAGGGGGTAGGAAGGCTAGGTTTCCTTATTTAACTTACAAAGGCAACAGTGCAATCTTCTGTGTAATTTTACACCTAGAGTTGTTTAACGGGTAAGTCTTGCTTACCTATCTACGACACACACATGTGATTTGTCTTCTGGGTTCAGTTTCCCTCGTGTGGAAAGCTGTGTCAGGTGTGTGAGCATTAATCATTCTCTCCCAGACGTTTACTTACTTACAGGTCTGAATTATACATTTCCAGTTGAGAGAAAGCTCTTGGTTCCTTAAATGTAGAAGATTGATGTTATGAAGAAAATTAATTACGCAATTTTTGGGTCCTCTGGGTAGCATGTCTACCTATAGCACTTCACACAGTCCAGAATTAAACCCTGACCATGCTAGTGGCTCAGATTTCAGCTATCACACACAACTGGCCATAGCTTTGCAGAGTGAGGGATGGTTTGAGAAGACTTTTTTGGATGATGGCCTGCTGCTTGCCTGTACCAGCTGTAGAAGACATGCAGTCCTCCACTGCAATAGCTGCACAGCTCAACCACTAGACTGCAGAGTTACAGGAAATAAATCATCTGGCTGTTAAGAGTGTTTGAGGGTGTGGGTACTGGTCTGCTCGCTCACAAGATGGCTGAGGATGGTGCCATGTTGCCGCAGTGGGATGGGCTGATGATTGTGATTGGGCACTGATTAAGTTAGGGATAGTCCACGACAAGGTGTTGCGTTGAAGGGGTTTTACGCACAACAAGGAGGCGGAGTGCATTCAAACCCTTTAATGCACACCATGGAGGGGATTATTCCACTTATACAGTACCATGGTAATTTGCCAAAAAATATAAGGAGGGGTTGTTAATATTTTGTGGTAATTCTCCCTCAAAATACAAAGTTTTTTGGTGACAATGACTACTTAAGTTTCTAACAGTTGTTTACTGGGCTTGCTACAGTTTCAGCATGTTGTTATGGTTACATAGGTTGGTTAGTAGGCCAGGTAGCATACGGTGATTAAATGACCTGAACTACTTGTGCGTTAACTAGTTTTAACACACCTTCCAGCCAGTAAGAATCAAGTATTGCCCAGACCATGGTATAAAAAAGTAAAATGGGAATGAAGGGATAGAAATAAAAAAAACACTGAAATTTTGTAACACTGAACCCAATACGAAATATCATGGGTAAATGTGCTGACGGTTTCTTGTCCAAACCTCTCTGTAGTACCTCCAGACACTGCACCTTCATTCCTGTGACTTGCTGGATGTGTTTGGTGGAATCAGCTTCTTCCCCTTGGACAAGATGACTTACCTGAAGATCCAGTCCTTTGTCAACAGAGTGGAGGAGAGCCTTCGGCTGATCAAGTACACAGCGTTCCTCTACAACGATCAGCTCATCTGGTACGGTTACTTCAACTTTCAGCTTTTCACAGCAAAAAGAAAACTCAAGTCTGAGTGTGTTAAGGGAAGACTCTTGATCTGGATTCAATACACTGAATTGGGGGAAGATATACATTGAATTACATGGCATTCATGTAAGTGAGTCTCTTATCCAGAGTAACTTGTAACTTGGTTTTATATCTTTTGTGTCTGTTTCAGGAGCGGGTTGGAACAGGAGGACATGCGGATTCTGTACAAGTACCTGACAACATCCTTGTTTCCCAGGCATTCTGAACCAGAGGTGAGAGAGAAATGCTAGATACACCACGGCTGCACTCTGTACACACCAATACCACTATACCAGAGGCAAAAAGGCACTCATTTTTGGTGTTGATGAACCCGTTTGAAGTCATTTAGGAAAACTGTAGTAACATGCTTTTAGTGTGTGGGTCGCAACGGGCTCTGGAGGGGCTCAATGAGCAAAGACATGTACTCCATGTGCAAGCTGCACCAAGTAGCCTAAACGTCGCTAGCTCAAGTCTGGGCTGTTTTAAGTATGACAGGAGCATTGAGATCACCTCGTCTAGGTTCTGAGACTAGCTCTCCTGTATTGCACTGCATGGCTAGCCTTGTGGAAAAAGGCACTGGCTATGATGTGGAAACTGGAGCAGAGCAGGGGTGTCAGACCCATGTCCCAGAGAGCATGCTTTCAGATGCTGTGCAGGTGGCAGAGTGGTGGGAGAACTCCAGTAGCCCTGCTTATTATTAAAATTGTGTTAATTAATTTTCCACTTAACAATGTAAGGTATATATAATTGCAGAAATTACGTGGTCATAAGCTTAGCAACTTAATGGCTGAGTGTAGATCTTTTCATCTGTATTGAATGACAAATAATTGTAAAATAATCTCTGTTAAATGGTGTATTGTTAAGTGTGTAATACTAGTAAATAAACCAAATGAGGACCATAGTGCTGGTGATTTCAGCAGGGGAAGGTGTATTAACACTCCTGTTTCTGGGGCCAGCTTGCAGGCAGAGATTCTCCACTGAGGCCAGAGGTAGCTGGGAATCTGTTGCACTATGGGAGGTAAGAACACATCTGTCCCTTCTCTCAAACAGGTCTGCTGGCCTTTGTTAAAAGGGCACTCTTAATCATGACATCATCTTATTTCCAATTCAACCACTGTTTCTCTGGCAAAATTAAACTGAGTAAATGAAAAATGAAATTAAGAAAATTAAGAAATTAAGTTCTTAGACTGTGGAAACTGCTAGTAAATTAATTGAGGTAGTAAGCCCTTTCCCTGCGTTCCCAATTATGAATCACTGTAAAGGATGGCAGCACTGAAGAAGGACCCCTTGACATTTTGGAATAGACTAGGGGAGGCAGGGAAGCCCATTTGTAGCTCCTGTGCAAATGAGAGGTGACCCCGGAAGGCTCAGAAGTGACTGGTGGCAGGAAGGAAATTGGACACAGCAGACCCGAGCTGACACCCAGGACTGTACGGCAGGATAGTGTGACAGGATGATGGTCTGGCCCAAGGGCAGGGGAGCAGGAGAGGCTGTGACTGCAAACATTCAGCATCACTTCAGGTCCACTACAACCACGTGAACCACTGGGGGAGAGGACAACTCTCCACATTTTGCCCTCTTTGAACCCTAGGAAACTGCTAGAAACTTCTTTTTCTGTGAAAATATTTATTTTTATTCATATGGGGTGAGCCAGGTCTTTAGTAGATATAATTGATGATGGATAATGTTATTGGTACAGATAGTGTTAAGTCGTGTGTAGTGCTGCAATCAGGGAAACGGGTGAGTTGGGAATTGCAATAGTACAGATCCTTTTCACCAGTGGCCTTAGAATCTTTTGAATAAAACTGGCAGCTTCATTGCGTTGTCTGAGTATGGTTCAGTTCATGAGATCCATGTTTGGAAGCAAAAGAAATTTAATGAAGCCAGAGACTACATGAACTGTGTGACATGGTTGTCTTTGCTTTAGGAAAGAATGGCCAAAAATAGCTGAAGCACAAGCTGCTCATTCCTGGAAATAATGAACTCTTTGCTGTACATGCTACAGGGGACTGGGACTGGAACAAACCCTACTAGCTGTGGTACTGGAATTGGTTACAGTGGTGTGTCTGTTTTTGGTGTGCAACTCATTGCTAACTTTTATAACTATATTTTATGTGTTTCCCCTTCTGCGGCAACATTTTTTTCCCTTGAGGCAACATTTTTCGAATTCCGGAAATAATTTTGCAATTATTTTAAAAAGTTTGGTTATGTCTCCCATACATTACATGAGTTTCAGACGACTCATATGTGACACGCTCTCACGATTAACAATGGTCTCCAAATCACTGGTCTTTCACCGCCCCAATCAAGCTAAAACTGGTTTCTCTCCCATGATCAAAATTTGTCTGCGGAAGCTGAATCGTAGCAAGTATTGTGTAGTGTATTGTAGGCATTACATTAAGCTGTTCCAAGTTCTAGATAATGAAGAATTGACTGAAGTGTACAAAATACAAAAAAATAATTAAAACTTTAGGGCTGTACATTCAGTAGAAATGTATGTGCATGATTTAAAAAAAAAAAAAAAAACATTTAGATGATTCTGGGAAGAGGTATAACTTCACTTCTGGTAGGTTTATGCTATTCACAGAATTCAAAACCTTTGGGAAGGGTTTGTTAAACATGTTCAGGGTGTTTGCAATGTGTGATTCATTGACATTGTCATGTTCTTTCTCACAGGTTCCTGACAGGACCTTCTAACCTCAAAGATCCTGAAGCAAAATTCAGATTCCCCAGAATATTTGTGAACACAGGGGATGGCTATGAAGAACTTCACTTGATTGTTTACAAGGTAACAAAAAAATAAGAGTTTTTTATGAGAATTGAGAGCTGTCTGTAATGACACCAACAGATTTTTATTATAAATATATTTAGTCTCAGATTGAAAATGAGGGAATATGCAGACTTGTGTTCTCTATTTCTTGAACTAGAATTCTAATGTAGAGTTTTGAAGTGTAGACTTCAATACATTTTTATATTATCAGCGGTAAAATTCTATACCTGCAGATTCCTTTACTGTTATTTCCACAGTTTTAACTGCAGCACAGCTGTAACAAATTTAAGTACTATTTGGTTAGTGTTTGTAACTGGGGTGAATCCAAATCTCAATCTAAGTGTTAAAATGGCAATGAGGACGATCATCTTATTGATCAACTTTTACAAGAAATTATTGCTTTGATCCGTTTTAAAATATGCGAGAAGTGGTCCTTGGTTTTACAGTAACCGTACTGTTTTCCTTTTTAGGCCATGAGTGCAGCGGTCTGTTTCATGATCAGCGGTACGTGTCCTGTTGAATGGTGACGTTGTGCCGAGCCGTTGTCCTGATTTGGCCAGTCTGACAGTGCGGAGGGGAGGGCAGTATTGATGTGTTTATTTGTGGGGTGAGCAGTGTCTGGTTTCCCCCGCGGTCAACCTCTTGTCGTCCGCAGCCTCGGTGGAGCTGAGTCGGGAGTTCTGTGAGCAGCTGGACGGCCTGGTCGGCCCTCAGCTCACCTTGCTGGCCTCGGACATATGTGAGCAGTACAACGTCAATCGCCGGATATCAGGGTCAGTGCCAATCCTGCCACTCCTCTCAGACTTTCCCAATGAAATGTACAGCGCGTCACAGTACCAAAAGATGTCACTACAAATATAAACTAATATAAAAAAATGACAAAACCTGCAACCTATTGAGCTTGCGCTCCCAACAGCACAAGATTGCTGTGGATTAGCAGGTAGCGACCCAAGGTCTTGCCACAAAGATTTGACTCGCGTATAATCCACAACTTGACAAATAACCTGAATGCTGACTAAAATTATTATGCAAGTTAAAGGTATTAGTATGTGTTATAGCTGCAGAGAGTTGCAGATACAGCAGTTCAGAGGGTATCTCCTTCGTTATCAGGAGCTCCATTATTGATGCTTTCATTGTCACTGTCACTCCTACAAAGTGCAGGCTCACCTTACTTATTAAGTCTGTATGAAATTTTAATGCTGGTGCCATCCTCCACTGATAACAAACTGATGTGATGTACGTAAAGGAAGTAGATGGAGGTGATCTGTATGTTGCCACAAGAGATGATTTACTGTTACAAAATGAGTATTGTACCTTATCAGACCTGTGTTTTGTAGTTGTTCCAATGACCTTCGGTATGCACTTATTGTATGTCGCTTTGGATAAAAGCGTCTGCCGAATAAATGTTATGTAATGTAATGATTTAATGTACTGGTTTTTTATGTTGCACCATGTGAAAGTCATTTGATAGTGTTTGTCAGGATGAGTGTCATAAAAATTTCAGCTGCTTCACTACAATAATGGCATTGATCATCCAGTGAGGGCAGGAACTCATCCATAATGCAGTCCTGTAGAGCGGACTGTAGTGCTCAGGACACGTTTACTTTCATTTCCACACTACTTCCCCTTTGGTTTATGTATGTACTAGGTCACCAGGAATACCTATTACAGTGTAATTATAAGCTCAAAATAGACTTATTCTGTTTACGCTGCACATGCATATGTACTAAAGCAGTATTGGCAAATGCTTTTTCAGCTTATAAGGGGGAAGATTTTGTTTTTGGCAGAGATTTATTGCACATCTGAGTGAATGTACACTTTGTCCCACATTGCAAAGATGAACACAGCAAATATGCGCATGGCAAATATTCAAAGATGTTCACAGCTACAGATAATTTCAGGGCCATTTTCCAAATGAGAAGACACCATCAGATAAGTGAATAAGGCTTTTCTCACTGTACGCAGGCCAGACAAGGAGCCCCAGTTCAAGTTCATCTACTTCAACCACATGAACCTGGCGGAGAAGAGCACCATCCACATGCGCAAGACAGCCAGTGTGTCCCTGACCTCCGTGCACCCTGACCTCATGAAGATCCTGGGGGACATCAACTGCGATTTTGCCCGGTAAGGCTGAGACTGTGACTGAGACGCACGTCGTATTGGTCGCGACTGAGCCACTGTATTCATGTTCCTGCGTCGCTCTGTAGGGTCGATGAAGATGAGGAAATCATTGTGAAGGCAATGACTGACTACTGGGTTGTTGGCAAGAAGTCTGACCAGCGGGAACTGTATGTCATTTTGAATCAAAAGAATGCCAATTTGATCGAAGTGAACGGTAAGTCAGCATTTTCTATATTCAAGATGAGAGGGGAAAATGCATTTGTATAAACATCATTCTCCATACAGTACTGCTTATGGAGTATTTAAAAACAAAGCATTTTCTCTCATACTTTCACTTCTACTTCGCGATTAGGTCCCAAATCTAAAAAAAAAAAAACTGTACTTTGTAAAATTGGGTAAGTGGGTAAAGAATAACTGAATGAAGTTTGTTGAGGTGCTATGTAGACTTGATTAGCCTTCTCTGGCAGGATGTGTTGACATATTAGCATGTCATTATTGTAGCAGGCTGTGTTCAGTGTCCCTCACTGGCCCTACTTCTTACATGATTTAAAGGAATACACCACCCTGGTGAATTACACCAGGTTTCAGTTTCAGTTTCCCTTCCAGTCCCACTCTAGCCACCAGATCTTCTAATTACCCAGCAGGGCTCTATAGCAGTGCTGGGGCAGGTCCAAATTGAATTGCAATTATGAGGTCAATTCCAGTTCTTATGTGATAAAACTAATTCAAATGGTTTCATTTGATCAATCGTTCAGATCAATGTGAGCTTCTGGAATTTACCCTAATTTGGTTCTGAACACCATACACTTTACTTTTTGAAAGCTGTGTCTATTATTAAGTTTCTTTTTTGTCCTAAACCTTGACTAAAGTACATTTTACAGTTTGGTACGTTCAGCAATCTGAACTTGCTTACTTAAAACTTGTCAAACTGAATTTGTGAAGAAAGAGTATAACACTTTCATTTACATTCAGTTCAAAGTTAAGGATGAATGTTGATTGAATGGGACAATATCAAAGCTAAACGTGTGTTCTTTCTTTCTGCCTCACAGAAGAAGTGAAGAGACTCTGTGCAACACAATTCAATAATATTTTCTTCCTGGATTAAAAGGGGACACTGGAATTGAATGCGATGACTTGAAAGAGCTATGAACTGTTTCTACAACACTATTTAAGAACTGGCGACTATGCTGATGGCAAAAAACAGCATAATTTGTAATGCAATAATTGCATTGTTAAAAAAAATCACGTCATGCAATTTTTTAGATTTTTATTAACCAATAAATTGTATTTCATCCTTGTAATTAACTGTAATATCAGAATTTTACTGTAAATTAAACTTCACTTTTATTTTCAATTGTATATAAATGTCTCAAGTTACAATGACAACTGTCAAAAAGTTTTGTTTTTTTTCCTGTTTTTTATTTAAGATCACAGTGGCATTTAGATCATTTACATGGACATGCACAAACTTTGTTTCTTTGTTTTTGGCTTCAACTGTCCTGTTTCTTTGGAATGCCATCATGTCTTCAAACAACCCAGACTTCAATAAACTGAGGTATTATCATTTTCCTTTGAGTGACTTTGTCGCCATGTTTCTTCTACTCAATCATTGTTGTTTTTTTCTAAAATTCTTCCAAATTCAGAAAAATGAAATTCACATTGAAATGAAAAACGAAACCCTTTTTCTCATTCTTCTGAGACTACTTTAGTTTCCTGTTAAAGCCGTTCAGGGTGATGAGCTGCTTCCTAGTAATATTATCTGTCTGAGGCCTGTATTTATCAGCCTGTTTTTGACATTTGGAAATGATGGACTTTAACAGTGTTGTCCTCTCAGCACCCCAGTCAGGCACGTTAATAATTTATACTTCAATCAATTTTCTCATAAATGCTCCAAATAAACAAAGGCAGAATTTTCTGGAGTGTTTGCACTGAAGTCATTTTATGAATGAAATCACTGTAATATCACTGTACCACTTTCACACTGTCATATCCTTCAAAAATTATTTTAACTAACCTTCACCTAACTAACTGCTGCAGCCAAAATGTAATTGCAACCATGAATTATAAGTAAAGCAAATTTCCAAGATTCTAGGTATTCAGGACAAATGCAGGACTTTCACTACATGTTCCTGCACATAAAAATCTTGTTTGGTAATAATTCAGGGATTTGTGTAAACAAACTGAATGCTTGTAACGTGGCTTGAACATGAACACAAAGAGCAGTTGGGTCATGTGCAGTTTTCCCAAACGTTCCAATTTTAGCTTGTGTAACAATTCACCATATTGTATGCCGTTTTTAAAGTTTACGTCAGTCATTGTAATTCAGAGTTCATTGTTAAGCCCTTAGTTTGACCTGAGGCTGTGTAATCTTTAACTTCTCAAACTAAAAGCCATCTGAAGTAAAGCTGTGACTAAAGGTTTTATAATAGGACAATAGAAAATATTTAAAATTGCTACATTGGTTATGATTATGTATTGTAATTGAGTATGCAGACATAAAAACAGACATGGGGTCATGGTATACACCTTTCTACCTCTTCTTCCTGATCCCACTGGCAACACGGGACAGCTTAGGTTCGGAGATGGAGGTGACGGAGGCCACGGGGGTGGGGAGCGTGGGTGACCGGGGCGGGTTGGGCTTGTCCTCCTGGGCGTCAGCTTTTTCTGCCTCTTCCTCTTCCTCCCTCCGGCGCTCCTCCTCTGCCTCAGACATTTCTCTGAGTCTGCCAGGGGAACACGGTGAGCAGCTACGGGGTTACAGTCAGCACGGTGCTCGCACACGTCCCCCCCTCGCCACCCCCCATGGAATCTACAGCTTCAGCGAATAAAAAGTGCAGACGCGGGTTTAAAGGTGTGCTGACCGCACAGGCAGCGGAGCTCTATGCCTCAGGTGCAGATATCACACCGCCCGGTGAAATCTGAAATGGCTTTGAAAAGACTCCTTGACTGACCTTATGGCTCCACAGAGTCAGTTCTGACATCAGCCAGCAAGGACGTTTCTTATATATATGCAAAGTCATTCAGCCTTTTTGCAAAACTTTCCCTTACTGAGGTTCTACACTGGCATCAGACATCAAGAAAGGCCCTTGCAGCAGATACAACTTCAAGTAAGCTGGTCATCATTTTTAAAGGAAAGTCAAGCTTGTACACATGCCAGCTATGACCACGGAAATTATTCATGGAGACACCCAGATACTGATTGTGCTACTGGTAGTGCCATTTTAAGCTTGTGTGTAATGATGAGGAGGCAGCAGCAGCAGCAACGCTGTACCTGGCTGCTCTCTGGGCCTTGGCCAGGGCGATCCTGGCCTGTGCAGCTCTCCGGAGCCTCTCCTCCTGCCCCTCCCTCTTCAGCAGCAGGCTGCGCTCGTAAGCAGGGAACAGGGCCTCGCCGAAGAACCTCCGAGACGCACAGATCCAGCGCTCCAGCTCGCTCTCAGCCTCCTCTACACCGTCTCCAGCAGGCCCTGGGGAACACCGAGGGAGGGGCACACACTTATGTTCTCTAAACATACCGAACAAAAACCCTGTCTATTTCAACCTATGAAAAGTCTTTCCTCTTCAGTATACCTTTAAAAGATATGTAACCACTCCAGTACACCTACTTAAAGACGTCACCTCTCAATACACCTGATGTCACCAAGATATGTTATCATTAATATAGTTGTTAAAGATGTATCACCCAATATTCACATCACATACATGTTACCCTTCAATACACCTAATAGATATAATACCCTATCAAAATACCAATTAAGGATATGTACTTCAATATACCTATTACAGATATATTACCCTCTTAAAATACCTATTACGGTTATGTACTTCTTCAAATACAGAGCACAGATATTTGATCCTTCCTGTGCCTTTAGTATACAAAGGTAGTGCTGTACTGGCCTCTAGTGGACATGTACTGTATGTTCAACAAATCATAGTGTATTCCTGATTTGGTTTGGCAGAATTTGAGGTGTAAAATGGGAACACCCCAAAACCATAATATGGTATGCTCTCACTTACTCTCAGAATGATTGTGGTGACATACATTTCATGTGTCAAATCTAAATCTCCCTTCTGTGTCAGCACAGGAGGTAAGGAAAAAGGATGCCACTGGGATATATCTCCCCCTCTTCTCGTTATTATTATGTGAATGGAAATGTCTTGAATTTAATCATTTTCTGCAATAGCAACAAAAAAATTGCTTTTGTTTGTTGCTATACATTGTTTTCTCAATATTTTTGAAGTCACAATCTTAACATTTAAGACTTTACTTAAGAATCAGAGTGAACTGTAGCCTGCAGTTTGCTCCACATATACTGTGGGAAAGTTATACCGGGGTGGCATCATTGTTTGAGGAAGGGCTTCGTACATTTTCTTTGTTGTGGGTTGAACATGTGCTACATTTAACACATTAAAGATCTGATTAAATATTCTTAGGAATAATAATATTTACCAATGCACATTTTTGTAACTTGGTTTAGCAAAAGATTTCTGTAAAGATAGAGTACTTCAAGTCCTCTTTATTTCATAGTATGAAATGTATTCATGAGAATTACCAAGAAATTTTTTTTTTAACCAAGTTGGTCAACAGAGAACTCTTTTGAAATGCATGATGGGATCTTTAATGGCCACAGTGCACAGTGTCAGGCCCTCTGTTTGACTTCTTATCCAAAGGACAGAATCTTGCACAGTGCGCACGTCACTGTGCTGGGGCATTGGATTTCAATTTGGTCAGAAGGAAGGGGGCTCAACAATGCTTCTCGTGGAGGTCTACCATTCTATTCAGGCCCGGTTTAGCTTCTGCCTTAAACTGTAAAATGTAACATACCAATATATACACTTACCAAAAATCATTTCAACCAACAATATGGATAAATAGTTCACATTCAGATGAGAACGTTACATTTGCAGAGAAAAAAAAACAGCTCACCAGAACAGCTGGACCAGAACAGCTGTGGACTTGAAGAGTGCTGTACGTACGTTGTGGGAGTTTGTGTTATGGAGGTAAAGAGCTGTTGGTGCTGTACCTGTAATAGCAGAATGCGGGGAGCTGGCTGTTTGTCTATCCACTGCTGGCAGTGATTGTACCTCAGTGTTCCCATGAGAATCTCTCTCACAGCTTTCCATCTCTACTGAGGGTGAGCCCACCGGCAGGGGAACGGAATCACTGGCAACATCTAAAACACACGCGCAAAGCATACATAAACACACAAACATGCTCACTGAGAATGACAGTAAAACACAATGACAACAAAATAATACAGAACATTACATGTGCAAACACAGAGCATAATGAGACAAAAGCCTTTACTGAAACATTCACCACATGGATGTATAAATATACTGTATACACCTGAAACACAGAAACACTACATCTCAAGAGAATAGCCTCACATCTAACCATGCTTGTGTAAACATACCTTCTGTTTGAGTTTTGAGGTTAACAGCTGACTTCTCTTCAGATGTGGACGACTGCAGCATCTCCATAGACTTCACCATCTATGAAGAACAGAACTGTTTCTTTTTTTGCTTGCTGCACTATATACTTCCAAATGGTATCACACCATCATCACACATCAGTTTGAATACTGGATCTTGTTGAGTATATGAGACAGGACAATAAATATGTGCACATACTGAAAATGTACATTTCTTCCGATAAAGGGCACTTTTTAAAAATAACTTCTTACAGGAACATAAATGCCTATAGCTCCTCTCTGGAGTATTGGTGGGATCCAGACTTTTCTCAGCTCCTTCATGTTAGTTTGTATTTAGATATATAATAATTACATTTCTGTCTGTTCAAACACATTTTGTGTTATGGTGAAGTGAATGTTGGCTCAGATCCTCATATAAAACAAAGTGTGGGTTGTGGAGTCCACAGGAGAAAGCACTCAGTCAGTCTGTACCTATCTTGCACTGTACATTGCAGAGGATCAATTGCATAAATTCTGTTAACTGTATCAGGCTTTTTATATTAGAGGAGAGGAAATATTAGAACATAAAATCTCTAGTGGCATTCTGCCAAGCGATGGGAGTCAGCATTTCAGTTTCATTAGTCAGCAAATAAAACTGTCGGGGAACTTTCGGATGAGAGGCAGGGTGGACAGTGGGACTCACCACAGACGAGCTCCTCTGCGTAGCCAGCACCGGGCTGTCTCTGCAGTCCTGTCCCAGTGACATCCTAACGCTCTCCGCCAGCCTGTGGGTCTCTGACAGGCTCTCACAGCGGGACCTGAGTGACTGGGAGCTCTTCACCTGTGCACAGCCCAGCAAAGCCTCAAAGAACTCCAGGAATGTCATCTGTAAGCAGGAAACACTCAGCACTTTCCTCAGATACATTTTAGTCTTCTGACAATGCCTTCTTTACTGTGAAGAAGTGGCCCTTCACTGGCTTGTTGGTTGTTGGTTGATTGTGTTTAATTGTTTAATTGATTGTGTTTAATTGTTTAGTTGATTGTGTTTGATTGTTAATTGATTTCACTTGTTAGTGTAATTGAAACCCAGGTGCAACTGATTGGCTCAGCCTATTTTAAGTGTCTGTCAGCAGGGACAGGGGAAGGGGAGCCACTATTATCATTTGTACTGCTGGTGCTTTTAAAATAAATTATTAGACTTTTTCAAGTCTTGTTTCTCAGTTGTTTTTAAGCCTTTTTACATTTACACACAGTGGAAGCTTTCTCATGTTTCTGTTACAAAGAGAAGGACGTACTGTACAGGTTCTTCCCATTTATGTCCTCAGT
The DNA here is from genome assembly GCF_018555375.3 of Anguilla rostrata. NCBI lineage: Eukaryota > Metazoa > Chordata > Actinopteri > Anguilliformes > Anguillidae > Anguilla > Anguilla rostrata. Next base: position 51,433,560 of record NC_057934.1, read on the forward strand.
GTACTGAGGCGCTGATCTAGACCTGTTTAGGTATCTGGCAGGAACAGTGCCATAAAGAGGTCTGAGTGAGATGTGTTGCAGAGGCAGCCAGGGCTCACCTCCAGATCCAGGTTAGTGGCGCACACATCATATGCTGCAGGATTCTCTGCAGAAAGGATTTCCAGAACTTTCCCTGTTGTCAGCTCATCATCATAGAGATGAAGATCCTGTCCATACCAGCACAATAACCTTACATCAATGACAATACGATATAGTAAAACACTGCTAACATATTGATATCATGTATCCATGTGAATGTTGTAAATAAACTGACATCTAAAATGACCCTGAATTATATTTTCTACATTCTGCTTCAACACATGCACACAATTAGCAGACATTCTTATCCAAAGCAACTCATCCATTCAAATAATCAATTTATACAGCTGGATGTTTACTGAAGAAATTCAGGTTTAGAACCTTCCTCAAGGATTCAATGGTGCCGCCCTACCTGGAACTCAAACCTGCAACCCAGGTCTCTAACTATTATACTACACTCCAGTCACATTGCTGTTGACTAAGTATGTGCTTGTTTGCCACAAACTGAGTTGAAAAACTACAAGTACATTCACAACACAAACTAGACACCCAGACGTGCACAGGTACCTTTAACAGCCAAACGAAATGCCTCATGGTCATGGTTCTGCCATCCAGGCCAGTGCACAGGCTCTGGTATATCTCCCAGCATTTCTCAGTGTAGTTTGTAGAAATCATGGCACACATGGGGTTGCAGAGGAAAGCACCTACGATAATGTTTGGTTTTCATGCAGAAGATGATAAAAAGAATTGCAATGTGAAGGTTTTAAAAATCTCAGCATCTGAAAGAACGGCCACTCCAAAGGACAGTGAATGCTTTACCTTTTACTTTTTTTGCATTTGGAATGATGTTCTCTCTCATTAGCTTGGTGAAGCAGGCCACAAGTACATTATTAGATGACCTAAAAGGAGATAATTTGTGTAGCGATGCAAGAATTGGGAGGTCACCAACAATCCAATGGATTATAACAAAATAGACAGGTCATATCACTAGGAATAGTTCATTATTTTAAAAATGATGCCTCAACTAATAATGAATGTACTAACGTCAAGTATATGTCCAGCGCAAGTATTGTCACTATTAATATTTAGTCTATAATATCATATAGACTATAAGTCTATAATATAAGTGGATGTATATCAGAGATACTATATCAGAGAAAGGGTTAAATATACAAATAATATGCAGACACAAAAGTTGTGTCTGCATATTAAAATAGTCCTTTTTTCCTGTACGCATAACAGAACTTCTGACTATTTGGAATGCCTATACAGGTTAAACATAAATTAGCTTTGTAACAACAGGAACAAGATCAGCATCCACAGCCTATACTTCATTACAATTTGTCCACTGTTTCTATTTTTCTTCCTCAAAAGGAAAAAGCTTAGCTTACTCAATCTCCCGGTGATAGATGTGATAAGCGAGGACCACAACACAGCTGACAAACTCTCTAAGCAGCATAGTACGGAATGGAGAGTGGACCTCTTCTGGGGGTACATCTTCTGCAATGAAAAAAGTCAGAATACACAAATATATATAAAAAATAAAAGGGCAGTAAGTGGCAAGCTACAGCCTGTGGTTTAGTACAGGGAAGCATGTCTCTCTATAGTCTCTCCCTCCCTCAGGACTGCTAACTCATGAGTGCACTTGCCGCTGATGAGTCTGTCCACTTGAGCCAGAGTGATCCCGTGGTGATGGATATTGCAGTCCTTCAGCAGGCGCCAGAACTGCATGCGGGTGAGCAGGAAGGTGTTGTCCGGGGACTGCGGATGGCCCAGGCTGCTGTAGAAGCTGTAGACTGTCCTCAGCTCCGCGATGTGCCTCAGCACAGCAAACTCCACCTGCCACAGGGCACAGATACCTGCACTCACAACTGTATCATCCAAGGCTGAGCACAGCATGGGGAAACTTTCCTCAGCAGTGCACTGCCTCACAGGCTCAATACATGACAATCAAAATTAGGGCTGTTGTTTTTTTGTTTGTTTTTTTTATTACTATTCATACATTTATATAATCGTTCCCGCAGTGTCTATAATTTACAACTGCTTCAACAGAGAACTGGGGAGCGTACCATAATTTTATTTCTTGTCTGGTTAGCATCCCCTTTAACAAAGTTTTGGTGAGTTTGTTGACATTTTAATAAAACATTTTTCCTGACTTTACTGAAACTCTGTTAAAAATGTAAGAACATCTGATGAGGAAAGGGCATTCAGCTCATCCAGGCACACCGTTTTGTCTTCAGTCAGGAGAGTACAGTACAGTGTCAATTGTTAGACTCTCTACATTAAAGCTTTTTTCAATATAGAATTGCAGTAGTACATTGTTAGAATGGCAGTCCAATAATGATATTTGATTATGACTTCATTTTCTGGCTTGCAAGGAATATAAATCTGGTGCATTGTACTAATTGCCTTATGCTGTACTATTTGTGCCATTTGCTGCACTTTCTCTAGTACATGTAATGCTACTATTTGATTGGAATTACACAGCTAGTGGTTATACTATGCACAACACCACACACTAAACTAATGATGCTTCATATTGAATTTGACAACTAATTACAAATTGTTGTCATTTACACATGTAAAAATTGGCCATTTAAACAAAGTAATTCATATGCATTTTAAACATCTTTAGGTAGTATGGCTCACTTTTAAGGTAAAATGAGGAAAGTTCATCCGCACACAATTGTTTTCACGCTTACCTGTCTGAGCTCTAGATCTTTTAGCATCTCAGGGAGTCTCTTAAGTAAGCACTGGATTTCTAAAGTTATGTCAGGCCCCAGCAATGATGAGCCACTGCCTAAACTTTTGCCACTTCTGGGATGTTCGCCTAAATGGCACAGACATACAGTACACAGAAAACTTTACACACTTTGTATAATTTGTTCTGTCATAAAACTAGCATGATTGATTTTCGAAGATGCTTAACACATAACATTAAATTCTGACATTTACATTGATAGATTTTATTATCATTTAATTTTTCAATTTTCACAAAACTGGCCCTCTCCACCAACCATCGCATCATCTCCACCCTCTCCCAATGCTCCAACAGAGTTCCAGTGATATCATCCCACTCACTCCCACCAGGAAAATGTTAACAGACGTTTACTTAGTAGCAGACAGACTAAATTCAAGACAATATGTAATAAATATATATAAATATCAACAATCATTTAATTAAAAAAACTACACAGCAATATAAAATTGAACCATAACGATAATGGTTATACAAACGTGATACATCACAATCAAAAGAAAATGAGTGTCATAGAAGAGACTTGAAACCTTTGAGTATCTCATTTTCTAGCCCATGGCTATACATAAGAGGGGACGGCCCTTTATCTTTAACAATACAAGGTGTGTATTCAAGATATTTAAAAACGACAATCTGCTGAGATAGTGTTTACCTTTTCCACATGGAGGAGTTTGAGTTCTTATCCCACTGAGGTCAGGGGTCTGGGTACCATCCATTGAGAAATCTGGGAATTCTGCCATGTGATCATCAAGAAACTCCCCCTCAAATATGCGCCCATTTTTAAAGTTAAACTTCCCCTGCAATTATACAGACATCTCATCAACTCAAATCGATGCCAAGTGCATGCTTATAGTGTCTGTCTACACTATAGTGTAGACCTATGTAAGAACCCTAGCTGCTCAAGTTTTACCTGGCCGTGTTTTTTGTTGCACTGCCATTCCCCATCATAGAGCGCGCCACTAGCGTAGTAGAACTTTCCCCGTCCATGGCGCACACCCTTCACAAACTCCCCAACGTACTCATTCCTCAGGGGGTACTGTGAGCCGGGGACTCGCTTCAGGAACCAGGTGTGTGTCCCCTGTCCGTGCTGCAAAACCACAGGGGTATCAAAGCACAGAAGAACAATCAAGGTTCCCTGTATGACTGTTGTATGAATCAACAGTCAATCCAAATTCAGTAAGCGTGCAAAATATAAATATTTTAAATTATTCAGTTTATCAGAGATCATCTCATTGGTTCCAATTTTAAAGAGTTTAAAAAGGGGCCCTGGGGTGCTGTGAATATCACAATCATATACAGTGACCTCCATAATGTTTGTTTCTTGATTTGGCTCTATATTCCACAGTTTTAGATTTTTAATCAAACTATTAACATATGGTTAAAGTGCACATTCTCAGCTTCAATTTAAGGGTATTTTATACAATTTGGTTTCACCATGTGGAAATTACAGAACTTTTTATACATAGTTTAGTACTTTGTCACATATCCTTTGCATGCAATGACTACTTGAAGTCTGTGACCCACAGAAATTAATAGACACAGGTTATACCTACATTATCATTGAAACATAATTGGATGAGAGATCCTGAGTGTTTGATTTACCTGAAGCCCATTTTCCCATTGGCCGGTATATTGCTGACCAAGCTCTGTCCATTTCATCCTGCCCTGTCCATGCCTATCATTGTTCTTCCAATGGCCTTCATACACATTTCCAGAGGGGTATCTTCAAAAGGAAAAAAGGAGAACACATGCATGCATCCCTTAAAAACCTATTCCAGCCTACTTGCAAAAATCTAATTGTGTGCTTTGAGCCACTACTGGAGTTATTTTGGACAAATACGATCTGAAAGTTTTCACATTTCAATTTTCAGAAAATGCTTGTTAAACCATTAATAAATGTATGATTAAAATATGATACATATCTAAATCCCACAAAGCAGATAGCTATGCAATGCCTAAACTGAATTCATTTCTGATGCAATTTCCCATGTAACTACGTACATCCTGCCACATAGATTCTCAATCATTTCTAATCCTTTCTATTAACAGGTACAATTAGGTCCAGGAATGATGGTCCTTTTGTTTGCCATATTCACTCGCAGACCTGATGTGGAAAATAAAAAAATACTATAGGCTACGCACTTAATATGAAATAGGATGAAATATGTCCCAAAAGTGCTGACAAAATAGATTACAGATATATATGTGATCTCTTCAACATCATCATATATTTTACATTCCACTGGTTACATCATATAATAAATGCAAAACCTACAGACAGCTCTTCATTATCAAGATGTGTTTTCTAGGTTTGTTTCATTTAGGCCACATACCGTCGCACTCCCCATCCTTCTCTGATATTGCTCACCCAGTCTCCTTCATACCATGATGTCAATTCAGGGTTATAGTATATTGTACCCTACGTTCAAAATGCAAAAATACAAAAAGTTACTAAACATAATCTCTGCATTTCAAGTGACATTTCTTTGCACATGAACACAGATTAAAATACTCTATCCCGGCAATAGGTTGAGTCAAAGAGGTTTACATGCTTTTAGGGGAATATGTCCTGTTTTGATACCGTACTTGTGAATAAAGACAGACTATTGTTCTACATCTAGAATGGTAATACCTTTCCGTGTCTTTTTCCCTGATTCCACTCCCCTCTGTAAGAGACTGATTTTCTAGCACATTCGTATGTTCCCACACCGTGGCGAATGCCATTGCACACTTCGCCTTCATAGCAGCTCCCGTCGACCCAGGAGTATGATCCATGTCCCGTTGGCATATTAAAAACAAACTCTCCCTGCAACATGTAGACACCAAGCACTTAAATCCGTTACTATTCGAGTCGTATTTATTGTTGGAAGGACTTATTTTAAAAACGGAACTCTTTTAGCCAGAAGCTACCTCATATTTCACCCCATCTGCCCATGTGTAGGTACCACGTCCATGCATGAATCCCTCTGAAAACATACCCTAAGGAAAAAATCAACAGTATCAAGGGTTTTCTGTCAGTAGTTTATTATTGATGGTTAAGGCAATTGCTAGTTTTCTGTACCTTATACACGTGACCTCCCTGAAAATATGCAACACCTTCTCCGTGAAAAAGATCCCGATTCTTCTCACCCTCGTACCTGCAAGTTTTCCCTTTTAGTTTTAGTCATCTTAGCCAGCAGATGAAAGTTTTCAGTGTGTACATTAATTAAAGCAACGAATTTAGTGGAATCACCTTGGCAGCCCTTACTTTTGGACAATGATGCTAGAGAGAACAGGCACGTCGTAGAACTCATCACAACTTGAGGCTGGGTTTTCATGGAGTGGTGGTTGGGAAGACAAGGAGGCTGAACTGCCGTTCGTGATCTGACCCGAATCGTCTTCGGGTGCTGCTTGGTCTAGTGGTGGTTCTGACACAACACTAGTAGCGGAACAATTCGCCGATTTAGAGACAGACCCCTCAGGCGTCGACTTGTCAGCTTTTTTCTTTTTGTCTCCTTTTGCCATCACTGCCGTTTCTGCTCTTCTGAAAAGTATCACGGCACAGAATCACATAGCAACCAATGTTTAGTTTAGCTCCGTGAAGCTGGCAATTGTTGCTGGCAACAATTGGAGACTTCCGGTTAGAGGATTTCAAACTAAAAGCTGGGTAAATGCAATGATTTCTTAAGTACGATTTTGCCGTTTTTCTTCTTGTAACTAATACAGTTGGATATAATTACACATTATATACTCATATTTAAACCCACACCTTTAACATTACGCAGTCCTTTCTGGAAAATCACGTTCCCAGAAATTGTTGCTGGTGTTTAAGTGTAGCCCAGCCATGCATTTCTGTACACTCTCGGTTCAGTACTGGCTCATTGTTTACCAGATTACTGCCAAAACTAAATATTGTTACCAAATGAAAGGAGGTATACACTTACTCTACAGACTCATACCTATAACATTATGTAGTATTTTCTGTGAAGTCATGTTCCCAGCAATTGTTGCTGGTGTTTTAGTGTAGCCCGGCCATGCATTTCTCTACACTGTCATTTAAGTACTGGCTCATAGTTTACCAAATTACTGCCAAAACTAAAACTTGTTACCAAATGAAAGGGGGTATACATTTACTCTACAAACCAATATCAAGATTAAGTGCATTTCTTTCTACTGTAGTACTCTAGTAGCACAAGACCTTTGGTTTTTCATCCAAAAGGGCATCTTAATAGGACATTTTCTATGCTTCATTTTTGTTCTTGGTGCATGTTTTCTCTACCATAAGGGCACTTGTAGGGCACCTTATGGGGCAAAAATGAAGCATACAAGTGTCCCATTAGGATGCCCATTGGATTCCCCCATGGTAGAAAAAAACACTTCATTTTTGCCCTATGGTCACACCAGAGGAGCATTCGGGCTGCTCAAGTATGGTGTGAGATTAGGGCAAAAAAGGTCACATGGTACTTGGGGCAATAACTAAATGTTTTCTGCCATAGGGGCACCCTAACAGTTTCATGATGCGCTGACTTGCTGTGTAGCACGTCGATCTGTGCATCACCCAGTCCCACTGGCTAATTTATGGTATTTTGATAAATGTGTACAATCATTCCAAATATATTAATGTCTTTCATGCCAAATAAGTATTTTAAAGACAATTATGGCATTACCCCTTATTGAATTTCTTCCCATTTTTGTTCTCAGTGTTGGCTGTGGCATAACCAACATAGTACACATAAAACAAAGTATGTACCAATAGTGCTAAGTGCACACAACTAAGTGATCCCGCAGGCTTTCCCCTTGATATTCTTAACATTATTAATGTATGTGACATCAGATATTTAAATCTTTATTTTAACACATCACTTTTGTCGGCTCCATCTGTCCCCTGCTTAAAATTTAAATACCATCAAGACAAATACTTTATTGAGCATTTTATGTAAATCTGCAGTTTTTATAACACAAATGGAATGGACAGCATTTCAAAGCAAATGCACTGCTACATTGACATAAAATACCATTTAACATTTTAATATAAGGTTCTCTAAACAATACATACATTTTATTGAAAACTAAAACTTGCTATGGCTTTCAGATTTTAAAAGCCAGTATTTGTTCAAACTCAGTTCCATTTTAATGTATAATGCTTTATGTAATACTCTGGTTCAGTTACATGATCAATGAAATGTGATGTTACAGTATGTGTTTCTCAGTAGTCAGCAGTAATCAGTCATTCATGCTTGACCAAGGCCCAGCATGAGCTTCAATCTTGTGAGAGCACGTCAAGGTTAGCCAGGTGCCTCATGGTAGGTCGGCCATGTGGGCAGTTCCATGGCTGCTCAATCTCCCCCATATGCACTACCAGCTTCTTCATTTCACTGATGTTTAGTGCAGTGCCTATCATCACCTGAAAGCCAGACACAGAAAAAGATAAGCTTGTTCAGCCATTACGTAAATAGGCAGTAAGTGCACGAAGTTCAAGGCTAACTTCACTATTTAAAAAAAAAGACAAATTTGGCACCCAATGTAGGGCTGAAACGTCTAATTCCCACCCTAATTTGGAATATCCAATTGACTACTTTAGTCGCGTTCACGCGAAACGTCCACTGAGATCTTTCTTTGCAATGGTTCTCTCACCGACTTGCGACATGCTCTGGAGGCAAACATCTGCCTAACGCGAGAGGGCCGGCACATGACTCCTGGGCTGTCACTCAGCATGAAGATCATTTCCTCGATGTCACTAGGGCCAAAGGTCCAGTTCTTGCTGGTGGGTAGGGATACCAGCTTCACCCTTTCCGTGACTTGGGCTGCAACACACAGTATAACACTGTCTACATGCAAGCACACAAAATGCAAACCTCCTTCTTAGGGACGATCAGGAGGACCAGCTGTCCCAGAAAGCCATGCTGAACTTTAGCATTTGAAATGCCCAGTTATGCCCGTCAATGTTGATCCCTACCTTTTTCATCAATGATGAAATCAAAGCCATTTTTCTGAAAGATTTCCAAGTTCTCAATCAATACAGTCTCACTGACTGCTGGAAGATGCAGATTCTGTGGACTAAAAAGAAGTTCCATTACAAAAATTCTCCAGAAAGCCAAATGGATGAATCAACCCCGTTGAGTTACCCAAAAAAACAAAGTAAACTATTTCTCACGCTATGAGTCTCTGCCCTTGTAAGACAGTGTGCTGTTGCAGCATCTCAAAGTTGTACTTCTCATCTGAGGCATGCTGGTCAATCATGAAGACGTCAGACTTCAGCTTGGTAATGATGAAGCCCAGGTTGAATTGTCCGATGATCTCCATCTCCCTAAACATGTCCTTGCTGTAACAAAGGCAAATGATAAAACTATGAAACACTATAAGGACAAAAATCATTTTTCAAGTGACTTCAATATGGCATTTCATGTTGGTCATGGATGTCACAGGTGTAGTGAAATGGGTAAAATTGACAGTAACTTAATTTCTCATAAATAGCCACTACATGCATTCTCTTAAATGTGAGAACATACAGTGTACTAAAAACGATCGGAACCCTTGATAAAGACGAGCAAAAAAAGCACTTTAAAATAAGCATACCTCAAAATCAACCCAAATTTATGGTTAACAGACTATAAAATGACTGTTTTGTAATGGCCACCTCAGTCTCTAGTCTTGAACTTGATCCATAATTTTTGGTAAACTAGAGGAGGGCAGTGCACACGCACAGGCCAAAGTATCTATAGCGTCTTGAAATAATCTGTATAGCATTTTAAGAAATAAAACTATCATCTGTTTTAAAAAACAGCAATTTTGTTAGTTTGAATTTAATTTTCCAATTTTTGAACATACTCCAATTTCTGCCTTTTTTGTTCATTAATGGTGCCAATGCTTATTGGCACTTTATGATTAACTGGGAATGAGAAAAAAAAAATTATCATACTGAATTATTAATACACTGAAAATGTCACAGTACAAGTATGCACACATATACATGTAACAAAGCAGATATGAAATAACCAGGAACTGATTAATTGCATGTATGTAACGAAGTGTATTCTGTCCCAAGTGATGAAAGTACCTGATCTCCTTCTTCAGCTCATCCTCAGCACTCTGGTTCTCTCCAGGGCTGATGCTGGCCCTGAATCGCCTGTACTTGAGCCCTTCTGCCCGCTCGCTCTCTTGTCTCTGCAGCCTCTGCAGCCTGGCTGCCAGCTCAGGCAGGGAGAACTGCAGCGGAACGGTCCTCTTCCGCATTTGGACAGGAGTGTCCACCTTCAGCCTGCCAGGAGGGGCCTGAGCTTCTGAAGGTGACTGGGCTGTGCAGGTTTCAGAGACGGGCTCATCCAGCCTCGCTCTCTTTGTTCCAGGACTAGAGCTGCTGTCCTCAGCGGCGTGGGATCCCTCTAAGCTCTCGCACTCAGCAGGTTTATGATCTTCATCCCACGATCCCCCTGCGCTCTCACTTTTAACACTGGGCTCAACCTCCTCTGTGTCTGGGGAGCTGAACTCTGACACAGTTCCACACACGCTCTCCGGGGTCCCCGTGACCGAGTCACGCTCTGACACAGTGCTTCCCCTCCCCGAGTCTATGTCACTACCTGCTTTCCCTTCGCCCCTGTTCTCCTGTGACACCAGCCCCTTCCCAGGGGAATGTTTCACTGCATCTCGTGAATGTCTGAAAAGTGACTGCAGAGCTGGTCCACTGGCGCTGCTGCTGCTGCTGCTGCTGCTTTCAGTGCTCCTGAAAAAGCACTGCAGCTTCTTCTGAGCTGGGCCTTGGTGAGGGACTGTACTGGCGATCTCCCTGGTGCCCACACCCGCTGTCTGGTGCAGCGAGAACGCTGCCCTCAGCCCAGCTAAGTTCAGTGATGACTTAGCATGCGTGAGACCAGGCTCTACCGTATCTTTGACTTCAGAGGCAGCTTCAGAATCACATGTGTTTTCACGGTTTGTCACAGAAGTAGAAGTATCGACTGCTCTAGATACATCTAGAAGAAAAAGTGAAGCATGCATAAGCAAACAACTTTATCAGTGACAAGGTTATATAAAAGTTTCAGTTAAATGCTTACGAGGCATGGGCAGAGTTGTGTGGCTGAGGCTGATCTTGTTGACACCAGTTTCATACATTGCAATCATTGAGCTCTTCACGGTGGCCAGCAGCAGCTTCTCTTCTTGGAGGAAGATCTGACGCTTATCCGGTGTCACATTAACATCAACGCAGTCTGGGAACAGAGTACGCACCACAACATCCCTCTGAGCACAGCCAAAACATGTGCAATCACAATTTTTTTATTTTCATTCAATTCTTTTAACACACAAAGTTGGATTTTTTTTTTTTTTTTCAAAAATGCCTAACACAAGCCCAAATACAATACAGCTACAGGATATTAGTATAGACCTTCAAAATGATCAATTGCTTAGTAGGTCTGTGGTTTAGCATACTCCTACCTGAAGCAACAGTTATGTTCAAGGCAACAAATGGATACTGATGTCTGTTAAACATGTGATAGACTTCATTTACAAGTTTGGAGACCTAGAATTAAAAAAAAATACTTTACTTAAACAGGTTAAAACACAAACCAACTGCAAATCATTTGGAAACAGTTTAACAATTTATGTGTACAATCTATGAACCTTTGATGGATCACAGGGCCTGTTGTTGATGTAGAAGAACTGTCTGTCTGTGGAGCTTCTGCCCACACCGTGATCTCCTTGAGACACAAAACCTGAAATCCTGAAACACATGAATCCAGATACTAACAACTGCCCTTTCAACGTCACAGGAAGGTTTAAAAATAATTTATATGGCTTTCATGTTGAATTATATAACCAAAGCAGCTACTCTATAATTTGCTCTCCCTATTAAATGGCGTACGGACATGCAGTTCAATGTTGGTAATTCCGCATTAGAGCCACGGATCCTCCAAACAGGACATGTTCACGGCCACTGGATGCAGGAGGAAGCAGTAGCCTGACTCACGTAAAGAAGTCCTCAGGCACTCCCACCCCTCCAAGACCGTAATCCTCCTTTACCGCCTCTGTGGGGGGCAGCTGCCGAAAGGGGACCACACTCTGGAGCTAAAGAAAACACATACAGGGTCCGACCTGCTGAACGTACAGTGACTAAACTTGGTGATACTAAAATGAGTACACACATGGTGTGAAGCAAACAACATTTATATTTAAAACTGAATTCATTTTGTTCTTAAATGCCACTAACCTGCAATCTGAATATGTAAACACTAAATTATCAAGGCATTCACTCAATTGCACCTGTTCATTGCTCAACGAAGGACATAAAGACTTGAATGTTCGAGGATAAAGACAACTTTGGATGCTTCAGCATGACAAAAATTTACTTCCATGAGAATCAAATACAATGCTATGCAGAAAGCCACTGCGATAGGCAACCAATCTAGGGTCTACTTTTTAAAAAAGGAATTCAAAGTCCAATTGACTGTGAAACGTGAACAAAGATAATTGAGTAACTGACCTGCCTGGGTCCAAACACTGCTCCAATATTGTCTTTCATGCTGTGGCTGCCACTGGTACAGAGAACAACGCTTCGCTTGCCCTGGCCCACCTGATTAGTACAGGTGATGCGCACACCAGTGGAGATGATACAGTATGACTGCAGGACATGTACCATCTTGGAGTATTCCTGTAAAAACATATTGCACACAAAAAACAAATTCATTTCGATCTGGGATTTCCAATATCAACTGAAAATTCAACTTGACTGTTGATGCCTCAGAAGGACAGTCAGAACTATATTCAGTGGCCATAATCTGGCAGGTTTCCTAAATCTCTTTAAAACACTCACAAAAGTGAAGATAAAGTGCTTCAGTTGACACCATCATAATTTCAATGTGCTGGTTACTTGCCTTACTGGCTGTAACAAAAACCTGTGGCATTGATGAACAGTCAGAACAGATCTAGGCCCTGCATTCAATTTAACACAAATATAGAAGTCCTGGGATGGAATCTCATTCAAAGATGGCTCTAGGAAAGCTTCTATGAATTATGAAGTCATTATTTAGAATACTAAGTCACGTCATGTTCTAGGATATCCAAGATTACCAGGAGCACACTGGCCTGTGGGGACTGGAATTACCAATTGTGTGTTAAGCTAGAAGTCATAAATAAAACTATGACAGTACCTTCTTGATGTTGCGCTGGAACTCTTTGTGGCGTACAGGCAGAGTGTAGAAGAGCTGCTGCAGAGTCACCGTTGTGCCCTGCTGGCGAGGGTGTGGGCTGCGCTGGGTCAGCTGGCCATTGTGATCAAACGCCAGGCGCGTGCCCACCTGAGCAGACTCGTGGCATGTCACCACGCTCAGGTCGCTGCAGACAGATGGCCGAATTCATAACAAGTCATTCAAAATGCAAGAAAACAAGGTAATCACACAGATCGGTTTACAATAAGACACCGACCCAATTTCAATCATCACCTTATTTGGTGATGATTTATATTTTGGCACAAATAGATGACAGAAGTGACCAGCAAAAGACCAAATGCAGACCAAACCACAAACAAATATGCAGAGCAGTCAAAACAAATGAGAATTTTACAAATCCATAAATCCATTTGAAAACCACAGCTGCAAATTATGGTTATTTATGCCCAAGCAGTTTCAGGACACCTATTTCAAATGATAGTCCTGCAATCTGCCACAACCACATCTCTAAATGACAGCATAATAATAAAAAAGCCAGAAAAGACAAGTGGGCAATAGTTTGCCATACAGAAATGCCGCAACTTTCAGCTGCGAGTAATGCACAACCAACAGGCAGCCATACCTGAGAGCACACAGCGAGCTGAGGGCTTCACCTCGGAACCCAAATGTTTCCACATGAATCAGGTCTGAGAAGTTGCTCAGCTTGGAAGTATGGTGCTTCAGGGCTGTGAGCAAGTACAAGCATGCAATACAACATTAGAATATGAATTAAAAATTACATTCAGAGAATACATGGAAGAAGGAATTCAAAGTATGCCACTCACTCAGTCCTTCAAAGTTGGCCTCATCCACCCCTTTTCCATTATCTGACACTTCCACCTGCTCTGCTCCATACTCTTTCAGCCGGATTTCTACAAGTATAACACACGCTGAGAACCATTGCAACCCAGAAATGAAAGTTAAATGCAACTTCCAAAATATCTGAAGATTCCAGATTTTTCTATTTATACAATCTTTTCTCTATAATCCTACACAAAAAGTTTATTCGTCATTAAAAATACTAAATAATATTTAAATGTCTACAAATGCAGCAATGTTACTTGCCAACAATGGTGGCTCCTGCGTCTATGCTGTTTTCCACCAGTTCTTTTACAGCTGTTGCCAAGGTCAGGACAACCTGTCCAGAGCAGATCTGATGCACAGAGTGACGGTCTATGGGCCTGATGGCCGGAGCTGGTTCTGGGCTGAGGGACATACGTTAATAAATTATCAATGTAGCTTGATCGTGGCAGGTTTTTTGTAGCTAGCTTAGACACAACATATGCAGCCAATTACGTTACATACAATATACGCACATAAGCTACTCCGTTCTCCAGTAGTGATGATCGATAAAGCGCAATGACTATCGGTAGCAGCTTTAATACTTTCTTGGCCTGTTTCTCAGTCGTAGATCAAGCCTAGTCCTAAACTAAAAGAAAAACTCCACTGAAAATTTTTTTTTTAGTCTAGACCAAGGCTTAATCCATGTCTGGGAAACTACCCCTTTGATACTTGGCGTTAGTTCAAATTGTAAGTTTTAAATAGATAAATACAGTTGTAAAGAATACATTGGCTGTACTGGGTATGCTCCTTGGATAACTAGCCAACTAAATGGACCAAAGTATCATAGCTATATTAGTTATTTCCATCAAGAAACACAGCTAGCTAATTAACTCACCAAGCGTCATTCATTTTGACAGGCTGTCATTTGTCTTGAATTCAGAGAAGGGTGTTTATGGCTAGCTGTTCACTCTAAACATTCTTCGGTGAGCTACAGTTTGTTGGCAAACCAAACAAGCCGAGGAACGTCAACTCCATTAGCCAGACTAAGCTGCACAACAGTACGTCGTATCCTTAAAACAGCTAGCTATGATTCTTCTGATTATTTAGAGACAAACAAGCAAGCAAGTAGAACGTAAATGCACGTGCAGCATACTCTGTCATGACATTCGTGAATTAGTAACAACAACGTTGTATGTTTCACTAGTTACCACGAGACTTCGACTCCTTCTTACATAGTTCCAATAGTTCAGTACATGCGTTCCTGTGATTCTGCTTCACAGAAAAAAAAATTTGCCGCGCCGGTAAAAGTTACCACAGAAATAATCTTCTTCCTTTATGAATTACGTATTTTCAAGACCACTGAAAGATGTATACCGCCACCTACTGCGCTAAATAAAGGAGCACAGCTGCTTGGAGGAATCCGATCTAAACCCTTAATCCACGCAAGAAATAAAACATCTCAAACACCTCAAAACCCTGTACACTCAAAATCATATTTTTAATAATAATAGTTATATTCCACCCAAAGGACCAAGAAAACAATGATATTCTATTATTTAGATTTTATTCAGTTGACTTTTTTTCATCTTGAAAGCAACAAAGTCTTTATGCTTCCCATCACAGGAGTATTTGGCATGGTTATTTTGGACATCATGTTGTGTATGCACGCAACAAAGAGATTTACATTTTAACCCTCCTGTTATGTTGCGGGTCAAATTGACCCTTTTTAAAGTTTGAAAATCTAGGAAAATACTAAAATCATATTTTTCAGTATAATAGTTTATTACAGGCCGAATAGTGTAATTCACTATTTAGAAAGTGCTTTTTCATTTGAGCAAAACCCCCTCAGGAGGATTGGGCAGGAACATTGTTGTGTAGCCCAAAAAGAGATTACATTTTAACAGTCAGCAGGGTGTCCATTTAGTGGGCTGGTAATCTATGACATTCAACTAGTCACATAACTCTTAAAATCATATCTTGATTTCTGAAATTCAGGGTGGATGTTACAACAATAGATCCTACCAGCTCAATTGTTCCACCCATTTTCATGACACAGTATCATATATAATACAATTCTATTTATAGTGCAATATAAACTATTGCTCTATTTTTATTTTATATCATTTTTCAATAACAGCACTTTTCTATGAAATATTGTGTAATACATTTTTCCAGATCAATTTAAAATGTAGCTCTTAGAATAACTAATATTCTTTGATATTTCTGTCACTTAATGCTCTTTAGGTTCTACGAAGAGTATGGTAATTCACCCAAACTTCATTCTGGTGTTAAATTAAGCAATATTCCATAATGCAAATCAATTAAATATGCCCTTTTCTCCAACTTTTCCACACATGCTTACTCCTAGAATGTGAATTCATTTTTTTCTATATTAACTTCTGTCTCTAAACTCAAATTAATGTATGCTGATGTAATTCATAATCCACCACTTTTCAAATCACAAAGCTTTTATGGAAATAAACTGCATAAACAAGACAAAGGTCTTAAAATCAAAGTAACTAATGCACATGCATGTAGATAGGGCAAAAACAATACACTCGTAGTGAAGTTCAAACAAAGCAAAAAATGATCCTGAAACCTCAAAGCCTTTATTCTGAACAACTCATTTAGACGAAATTGTTGTTTCCCTCACATTCATTTTTACATAAAAATGATTTCCTATATGCCATGTGCTATGCCCCAAATATTGGTAACAAAAGTGGAACATTGCTATATTATGGGAATAGCATTAAAATGGTTTGGGCTAAACTGCTCACCGTACGGAAATGATGCAATTTGACAGTTGCATTAGGGACTGTGTGACAATATACACCCATGTAAACACGAGCTAAGCGTAAACGAAGTGTGCGTATTGAGAATCATCTTCAAATAATTTTCTGTGCTTTACTAAATGTTTGAATGTGGTTATGTATATATGGGTTCTCTTTTGAAATTGTTATTTTATGTCCAATAACTCCTTCAACTGAAATTTTATGACAACCCACTATTTAAGATGTCTGAGCAGTTCGACATGGCCCTCTACAGCTTATTGAGGCTAGCTCACTAGCTTCACACTCGTAGCAACGCTCTCAGCAGACCTGGAAAAGTATAGCTAGCGCCTCATTGAAAATAAAATGTTGGCTAATTAAACAGTTCTCCTTAAATAAGTTAGTTATTCGAGATTAATGGGAAAAGAAAGTTAATTGTAATGGAGGAAAATCCGAGTAATGGCAACCTCGTATCAGTTCGGACGAATTTGACCTTAGTCACCAGCAGCCGAAGACATGCGAAAAATGTTTTCCCATTCCCACAAGAGGAGGACGTTGAATTTGACAGTGAGTAATTAGCTAACTAGCCAAAGAAACAAACCTGTTTATTCGCGTAAACTAAGCGGCTAGCTACCATTACCAGCCACTAGCTAGTCAGCCTAGACTACGTCCCTATACTTCTGATTTCTATATTAAAGGAAAGCTAGTCTATATAGGACTATTAATTATTCGTTAATTAATTCAGGTGTGTTCATTTTTGTAAACTGTCTTCCCGGAATCTGGGGTCTAGACACTAAATCATGGACATATCTGTAAAACAGTGGTGTCAAACTCGTTGCCATGGAGGGCCGTGTGTATGCAGGTTTTCATTCCAGCCTCAGATCTTGATTATATAATTAGTTAAATTATTTGCTGAATTAGGGATGCAGGTTTGTGCACAATGGTGACCCGACGTCTATGGTGACCCGCATTGTCTAAATAAAAATTTTCTTATATTCTGTGCTTCAATGCAGTTAAACGCATATGGCTGAATGAGTAATTGGACTCAATTAAGGCAGCATTATTTGGTTGGAATGAAAACCTGCATACACACGGCCCTCCATGGCAACGAGTTTGACACCACTGCTGTAAAACAAAGAAACAATAAGGTGAATGAATACAGTTGGAAACTTAGCAAATCAGATGAGACGGTCGCTAGAAGATAAAATAGTCCTTGGACAAAAAGCGGTGTTATAGTGATTTATAGAAACATAGTTTATTTCAGTTTAAAAGAAAAATAATTAACACGTATATTGTTCCATTCGAATTCAAAGTAAAATCCCCTCTGCGTAAAAATGTTCCTATTCAAATTCCAGTTTTAGAACTGAATTTGAATTCACCCCCTATGAACAGAAATTGTTGTGCAAGTGACTCCATGAAGAGACATTTGGACTCGAAAAAGTAGTATTTAGGACATGAGTTGAGCTTTGTGACATTCATAACAAAATGGCAAAACAATAACCTGCTTTAAATAGGAATTATAAATATTTTAAGATCATTAGCGATTAAGGATATTTTAGACGAATACAAAAGTTTCCGGTGGCCTGCTGGCCTCACAGTGGCAGGTGTAAAGGCATCAATTTATTTGTGGTTCAAATCAAGAAACTACACATCAGTTAACTCCAAAATAGCTGCTACAGGTTTTACGTGTGCATATTACCTAATCATTAAAATACATTTTTAAACATTGAATTTGGTCTCATACAGATATTTTTTTTAAAAACCAGTCAACTTGAAAGTGAAAATGCACAACAATAGGCAGTCCACATTTATTCACCCTTATTGTCTCCCAATTTGGAACACCAGCTTTGGGTATTCATGCTCATCCTGTCATCCTCTTCTGATAATTGAGGAAAGCTCATCTAACTCACAAAAATAAGGTGCAAGGCAAACTAAGGATTGCCGTGATGACCTAGGTAATATTGTAAGAAAAAATATTTGTATGGAATTGTGCCAGTAAGCAAAATGTCTTTACATGTTTATTGTTAATCAATTGCTTTTCATTGCTTTGACAGTAAAATTAACTGTGAGTTGGAACTTTAGGCTTCCATCTAATGCCAGATAATCTATGGTGGGCTGATGAAACTATTACATAGATCCTCAACTATGTAATGGTTTCATTATAATGATTTGAGAATTATTATATGAAGTTACAATGAACTTGCTATATACAACATATTTTTCATGTAGCTAACATTTGTAATGCAAGTAGCCAATGTAACATTTATTTCTAATTAATTATATTTAGATGTGCCAATAAGCACATGATTTTTAGTGTAATGTTTAACAAAGGCAGTTTTACATGAATGGACATCAAGAGTATCTCGGCTTGTTTATACTTACATATTCAATACAAAGACCATTTGTAGTGCCTTACTGCCTTTCAGAATGAGTGGCAAACCACACGGATAACAAAAGCACCCTTAATTTAAGTTACCTGTGGGTACATTTTTCCTACCAGTTTTCTATAATGTTGCAATGTGGGTCGGGTGGAGGGGCGTTTAGTTGTGTTTCAAACTGATAAGCCCTGCCAATGAACACACCCCATGCATAAACAAGATACACCAGCAAAAGGCTTCTTGAAGTGTGGTTTAATGTTAAATTGCTATCTTATTTTCATACATAATGGACAGAGAAAATAAAGACATTTTGACACTAATTGCCAAAGCTATTGCTGAAGGTAAGTACAGCTGTTGTTATTTTCGTATTTGTTGATGCATTAATGAAGTCAACAAACTGCCTTGTATGAGCAATATTTTCTTTGCTGTTAGCACTCCCTGTTAATGTGTAATGCCGTAATGTGGCCTCATCATTCCGTTTTATGAGTATTAAAAAGCATTTTGAAACAGCGTGAGGAAATGGTTTGGAAGCTCAGCATAAATTCAAAAGTTTGAAGATCTCGGATCTCAATCGGGATACTACTGTTGTACCTTTGAGCAAATGTAAATAAAACTATCCGGCTGTATTTAAGGATTATGTTTAAAAATGAAATCTGTGTAAGCAAATAAACAGTGACTAAAACATCATCTATGAAATGTGTCTCATGAAAAAAAAACACTTTGTTTCCCCTTGTTATTAACGCAGCCTCCGATTCCATGGGGAACAGTGATGTTCTGGTGGGTGGCAAACAGTACACGTCCATCCAGGAGTTTGCCTCCGCCATCCCAAACCACCTGCTGCTGGGCTCACTGCTGGAGCACCTGTGCTTTGTGTATGAGAAAAACCCACACCGCTCTCGCCTGCTCTTCAAAGGTGAGCATTCCCTGTCTGTCACTTTTCTTGTCTGCAATGTTTTTCTGTCAGCCCCAGGAGGATGTGCCCCTTATATGATTGCACTTACCTTTAATGTGGTAAGAATTAAGAGTCCGTTGGACGGAATTGATTCTTTAACTTTTATTTCAGAAGGTATTTAGCATGGAATGCAAAGGGCTGAAATGTTCATTAAAAACGAATGGTTTTGATTCAGAGCTTTAGATCTCCAGGTGTACACTAGAGCAGGGGTTCTGAAACTGTCCTCGGGACCCAGCTTATAAGTGTTTTTTATTCCAGTGGTAACTGCAACTTGTGAATTCCTACAGGCTGTCAGTTACTCATAATTACACACTGCCAGCGTCAGCTGAAGATGGATTTCTCCTCTTACAGGCGCATTATATCAGAAGTAGTTATGCATGCTATGACACATAAATGCCCCACATTCACATTCTAAGATTTTTAATTGGTAAGGTCAGTTAATACTTTCATTTTCTTTAATGTGCTGTGTGATTGCTATATAAAGAGATAACATTTTTTGACTGCCAAGCTTTTGTTGTTTTTATGGCCGTCTCCTCAGTGACTGGTCAACGTTTGGCTGCAATGAACCTTCTGTCTCCACTGGCATTCAGTGATGAGTTCAGCACAGTGAGGCTGCAACACAACAGAGCCTTCACTGAGCTTCTCCGTGCTGCTAGTACATCGCTGTTCCCTCAGGTAACTCTATGAGTTTCATGCTGTACTCACACTCTGCTAGTTTCTCAGATCCATTTGCCATAATCCACCTGAGACAAAACTTAATTTGTGCTTGTTTTGCTTCCAGGATCATAAGTATTTAAATTCTGATAACCAGAGCGTTACATTAAGGTAGGAATATTTATTGTGTTTATTTTTATGATAACAAGTATTTTTTGTTATTTATTATGTTTAGTTTATTTAAAATGACTACTCGCTGTTTTTGTCTTGATATTTCTTTCAATTCTCATTCTGGAACAATGTAGATATCAGATTTTTTCATACTTCTTGAATATTTGTAAGTCTCAAAATTTAGAAAATACAATTAAATACGAGAAATCATTTGAAATCATGACAGTTATTTACTTTATAGTCCTTAAGTTATTATGTTGAGAGATTTTGTCAATTAGCTGACTTGTAAAGCTTTTTTTGTATCCAACTGCATATGAAAGCGTGGAAACTTGTGGTATAGATTTCAAGTTTAAGTTTGCGTCACACATTTTTTTTTTTCTTGTTATCTTAGATCAAAGGAGGGCCTCTTCCAAGCACAGACATCTCGCTACCTCAGTGAGTTTGAGGAAATATGTACACTGGGCAAAGGCTCATATGGCAAAGTCTTCAAGGTACCACTAATCATTCTTCTAATGCGCCTAAGACCAAAGCAAAATAATACGATAATCAAAATATAATGGTCTTGGAATCTGTCCATATAGGTTGCTTGCCGGTGTATTTACTATACAATCTCTTACACTCAACAGGTGCTCAACAAGTTAGATGGCCAGAATTACGCTGTGAAGAAGGTTCATATCAAGAGTGTCACAAAGGATGACTGCATGAAGGTTCGTTGGAGGCTGACGTTCAGCGTCTGTATTTCAGACACGTTACTCTGCTAAGAGGCAAAAGAGAAGCACTGCTTCACAGAAACCTGTGTACATTAAAGGATGTGGTCGAGTTGAACAGAATTTTACGGATTTTATTGGCAGGTTCTCCGGGAGGTGAAGGTATTGTCCAGTCTGCAGCATGCCAATATAGTGGGCTATCACACTGCATGGATGGAGCATGTGCAACCTGCAGTGAAAAGTAAGTGTACAAACACTCTGTGGGACATATATGTAGTTTACATAATGCTTCAGTAAAACCTGTTTGAAATATAGTCCATCGCAGTCACTGTGTAGGACAGCACTGAAAATATGCAAACCTTTCAAGAAACCTCTTGGTATCAGTAATCATGATTCACATGTTTTTGTCCAAAAAAATTTTATTACATTTTGGAGTGTGGAATAAAAGTGGAATTTTGTAGAGCCAATTTGATCAACTTTTGTACATGTGAAGACATGTACAGTTTCTGAGATCGTATGCTTCCGTTTGTATGGTGAGATCATATCTAACAGATTCAGATAGCTTTAGCATTAGCAGTCATGCATTAGCAGGGGCCTTGGACAGTTGCAGGGCTTGCTGGACTTTATTACCACACTTACTTGGTTACATTAAAGCAGTTAAATGCAGTTAGCTCACCCCACATTGTTTCTAGTGTTTGAACTGGTTGTCGACATTAAAAACCTTTGCAGGACAAGGATTAGGATTATTAATTGTTGTGACCTCGACACTGTGACCTTTCTCTTTCAGCTGCCAAATCCATCCCTTCCAAATTTCCAGCTCTGGAAACTAATTCATTGAGAGACGAGTAAGGAAACCATTTATTTTGTTATTGAAGTGATGGCACTACATTGCTCAAGTCATACTTGTGGCATGACTTTTTTGTCGTGAGTTTTCCATCCAGTTTCCTTATTTACATATTACTTATTCTCAGTTGCCGCCCCCAAACTCTGGAATGCCCTCCCCCTTGACATCCGTACCTCTGACTCACTCACCTCCTTCAAATCCCGCCTTAAACCCCACCTCTTTTCCCTAGCTTTTCCCCCCCCCTTTGAGTTCATGAAAAGCGCTATATAAAGTAAATTTATTATTATTATTATTATTATTATTATTATTATTATTATTTAACTTGCTTTTGTCACTCTCGTCAGCAGTGCAGAGGAGAGTGATGCCAGCAGCGTTGGCTCCTCCATTGTGTTCAGGAGCTCTGGGAGTGCACAGGATGCACTCACGGATGTGAAGGCTTCAGAAAGCGCCCAGGAGCCAGGCTCAGTCTCCAGAGACCAGCAGAGCCCGGCGGCGTGTCCCAAAGCAGCCCTCAGCGAGGAGGACTACGTCCCCTGCGTGTTCCTGGGCCCGCAGCGCTCGGGGGCAGCTGGTTGCCCAGCTGCCAGCAGGGAGGGGTCAGCTCTCACAGGAGAGGAGCTCAGCAGGAACCAGCTGGAGATTAATAACAACTCCTACATGGACGTGGACAGCCAGGTGTGGGAGGAGAAGTGCCCTAAGGAGGTGAGAGAGCCACCAGTGCAGTGTAGCTCTCGCACTTTTAAGGGTCCTATATCAGTGGATGTGCACGCTTATAAGGCTGAAACCCTTAACGTCAACTGCAGCATTCAAAGTAGATACTAATAGTTCTTTAGCAGTGACACTAGTAATGAAGTCATCCTTAAAACAACTGCCACACCCAGTTATACATTATTATGTGGGTTACCCACTTTAATTAATAGACATTTATAATACATATTGTTTCAGTGTATTGCACTCTGTGGAATGCTAAGTGTCAGTTTTCTTTGCACGTTTGAAGGTGTGCACCTAAGGGTCTACATGTTTTTACAAATCTATTTTTCCTTTTTTATAGCTACTCAGAATGAAAACTTTTTGTTAAATAGATAGTACTCAGAAAACATTGTGGAGTGTATACCAAAAGTTGATGTGTGAGTACTATATTTGAGATGATGCCATGTTCAATGAATGCATTTGCATTTATTGCAGCGTAGTGCTGTAGAACATTAGTGCAGAAATGGGGAGATTTGCTGTAGTGGCTTATTTTAAATTATTTATCGATTTATCCTTTATTTGCCAGGTATTCTTCTTCTCCTAGTAACATACAAGGTTGTCACCATTAATTAATTCAGCACATATTAAGGGCAACAAGCACAGCCAGTGACATCATTAACAATGTATCAATAAATGAATGGGAAAATATATAACTGCTTTTAGTATGAGCATAGTGCTTAAATCATAAATGCAACATGGCCTCGTAATGTAGATGATGCCAGACGGTGATCGTAACAACCGCTTTACATTAGGCTAATGTAGAGCAGTACAATACTAGGCTTCATTTCAGTCAGGGTATAGGATGATTAGGTGCGGATGGCTAAGCATAGCATATCTCAGGGTCCTGGTGAGGAGGATGTGGTCTGAACAGAGTGTTTTAAAGATAGTGGATGATTCTGCATTTCTGATTGTTGCAGATATCTCATTCCTCCACTGGGGGGCCTAGTGAAGGAAAAATACAAACTTATGGATATGTGGCCAAGGACAAATTAAGAGCTTGTATTGTTTAAGGTGGACCAATTGTAAGGAACAATAGTAATCTATATCACCATACTACTATTTTCTTTGGGCCTGTCTCGGTTAGATAAGTAAGAGATTTCTGTAACATAAGTGTATTTTGCACTTTCCGTTATTGCTTATTTCTTAAATTGGTGCAGCAGTTAAACATACCAAAGGAAGTGACATATACCAGTCTTATCAAAAAATGTTGGATGAAAATTTGGAATGAATTTAAGCAGCCCCCGGAGTTTGGTCAATTCCAGCAGTGTTTTGACAATGCAATATGTCACATAACGTTCAAATATTATGGAAAGTATTTTCTTTTCTGTATGGAAGAAATTTTATACACACAAAATTTGAATTAATTGCCATTCTATTTACATATTTCTTTCGCAGTGGGCGTACTCTGTGGACAGTGTTAATGCTACAGCAGTGTTCCCTCTGTCTCTGTGCCTCAGGTGCAGTTCTGCCTCATGCTGTACATCCAGATGCAGCTGTGTGAGCTCTCCCTTAGAGACTGGATCCTGGAGCGCAACAGCAGGCCCAAAGAGGACCTCTCAGACGCCGGTGAGGAGACCACACCTTGTGCTGTAGTTATTTATTTATTTATTTATTTGCCGAGCAAGCGTGCAAGGCTACCAAGGAATGTCACATTCCATAAAAATCACTGGAGCAACAGGCATATCAAGGGCAACAACAGTGATGGGTACAATGTTCTCTTCCACTCTCAATATTCCCATTTTTCTGTGCAAGGCTTTCTATTCAAGATTAACCACAAGATTCAGTTAGATGCACCTCTTCAGTTCAAGAGTGTAATTAATT
The DNA here is from genome assembly GCF_018555375.3 of Anguilla rostrata. Lineage (NCBI taxonomy): Eukaryota > Metazoa > Chordata > Actinopteri > Anguilliformes > Anguillidae > Anguilla > Anguilla rostrata. The sequence goes on from NC_057934.1 coordinate 51,458,399, forward strand.
TAATCAAACCAGACAGTTTTTTTATTATTCAGTCAAACAAACCTAAATTTCTTTGGCTGAAAACACAAGAAGCAGGAGTAGGTGTGGTCTTAAAATTGAGCGGGATCCCTTTTATCAATGGGCCTGCCCTTTGCAAAGAATCTGTTTGCCTGTGTCTAACTCTACAGTCCACACTGTTTAAATACATTTTATTAAATCTACCATAATCAAAGAAAAAGACTTTTAGCAAGAATGTAGGTATGTTGGACCAGGACCGTAGTATCTGCAATTTAAATGAATGTGTTTTTGTATTGATCTACAGATCCTTACGGATGTGTGGATACAGAACGTACATTCAACATTCTTCGGGCAATACTTGAAGGGGTGAAATATATTCACTCAAAGGGAATCATGCACAGAGACCTTAAGGTATGTTATTGCCTTCAACTGCACTTGTGTGGATAACAAAGATCATAATGTGTAAATATACCAATGCCTTTTCTTCATGGCTTTATGTATTTAAATTAGTAATGGCACATCAGATATGGCCAGCGGTGGCATGTACCTCCACAGTGTTCACATCTGCGGGTGTTCTGGGTAAATGCCCTGCTGTTTGATTGTCTACACTCGGGCGCATACCAGGAAACGATATTCCCACTGGGCACTTCCAGCTGCTGTACAGGAAGCTGTGTAGCTTTTCAGGCAGCATCTCCCTGAGTCTGGGTCTGGACCTCTCCCCATACTGCCGGTGTATGTGGATCCTGCATGTGTCCTGGAGGCTGAGGGGGTGCTGGCAGAGCTGCAGCAGCAGGTCCCTCTGGGCCTGGTGCTCGGGCAGCAGCAGGGCCCTGGGGAGCGCCCCCTGGCTGTTGGTGATGCTCAGGGGGTAGGTCAGCCCGAGCACTTTGCACAGGAGCGACGCTCGCTCCAGGTTGGCGGTGCGATCTAGGAGCAGGAAGAGGCAGTTTTCGCCCAGGGAGGTGGGGACGTTGACGTCGGCCCCGTGCCTGAGGAGCACGTCCGCGGCCTCCTCCCGGCCGTCCTGGCAGGCCTGGTGCAGGGGCGTCCGGCCGGCCCCGTCCCGCGCGTTGGGCGCAGCTCCGTGCCCCAGCAGCAGGCCCACGCAGCTGAGGCCCGCGGGCGGGGCCGCCCCGGCTGCGCTGAGCGCCGCCAGGACGGCCATGTGCAGGGCGGTGGACCCGGACCGGGGCACGGCTGCGTTCACGTCCGCCCCCTGCGCTACGAGGCTGGCGGCCATGTCCGCGTCCAGCGCGGCGGCCGCCACGTGCAGGGGCAGCATGCCCAAGCCGTCCGGCGTGTTGACGCGGGCGCCGTGGCTGGCCAGGATGCCCACGGCGGGCAGGGCTCCGTAGCGCACGGCCAGGTGCATGGCGGTGTGCCCGCCGTCTCTCTCCACCCGCGCGTTGACATCGGCCCCAAAGTGACACAGCAAGCTCAGGCAGGCCTCTGCTCGTTGCTCAGCGGCGGCCAGGGCGGTCTCGAACTTGCTGCGTGGTTTGGACCCGGTCCTGGTGATCCTGGGCCAGTGAGAGATCACTAGATGTAGAGCACTGCACCCACGGTGGTCCCTGTATAGTGAATTATAGTTACATTTAAGTCAGACTGATTATAGTGTTCATCAGAACTGTTCATATTCATGTATTCAGAAGCATACGTGTGAATTACAAAAGAAGGTTGATCTTGTGTTAGTTCATGCTGAGGTATAGTTTGCAGACAAAAATGTGGTACATGTGTTATGAGCAGTTAGTAACACAGCTTTTTAACACAGCAGTTAGTAACACAGCTTGAATTTTTATGTGGATTTCAGTCTTAGCCTGAGACAGGGCCACCAGCAATAAGTTGGGTTTCCAAAAACAATGACTGTGGATTAACTTTATAGTTTATTATGCATTCACAGCGAGACTGCATCTGTTGTGTTGGCAAGCCAGCATTGTGCTGGCTTGCCAAATGGTCGTCTTGATAGATGGACTGAAGAATAACCTAGTGTCGTCAAAATAAAATGGAGAGAGTGTGTAAATGTAAATAGTAAAATATAAATGCAAATTCTGAGTGTTGATTGTATTTTTTTGTTGTTTGTTTTTTACAAATTGGCAATATTTTTATCTGGATTTCGCATATTCAAAATTAGGGTTTTACTGGGTTTTGCTTTTTGGAATAAGGTGTTTACATGGGCTGTATCATAACTAGAATACTTGGGAGTTTTATGAATATAATTAGACACCACATAATGGTGTGCATGTGAACTTGATAAGTGACAGTTTATATATATATAACATGATGCTGTGTGGTCTTTCTGAAATGTGTTGTTTTGAAATGGTATATACAGGTCAGTAGCTGTTACCTTCTCTCTGGGTCAGCACCAGAATGCAAGAGGATTTCTAGGCTCTGTACTTTCCTGTAAATAGCAGCCAGGTGAATGGGCAAGATGGCAACATGCTAGGTGGGGAAACAAAGCCATTTTAATGCAGGTGAAAACCCAAATTGGACAAAATATTTCAGGAATGTGCTACACCTTCACTTTGTTCCATTTAAAGTGCTGCCCTGTTCAGAGATTCAATTTGGTAGAGAAACATGCTGGTATCTGTTTCAACTGAGTTCTGATGTGGCAACAGTGGGTTGAACCGTTAATATGTAAATTTGGTGGCTTGGAACAACTAAATCAAACTTAATTTTAGTAAGTAACAGTAACGGGCTACATATCCAGCAATCTATTTCTTACTCTCTCCAGCAGTCCTGTTTGAAAACGCAAGTGCTTCACACGGAAACCTTGGTTTTTACAGTCACAGCTACTGTTAGCTACAGTATTATTGTTGTTATTTTAGTTATTGTTATTTAGTAGTTCTGGTTATTTTAAGGAATTTGTCATGCCTTAGTAGCTTTCAAGTGTTTAAATCATAACTGCTCAGTGAGGTCAGACTCAGATCAGTTCTCAATCAACAGCTCAGTCACCCCTAAGTAGTACAACAACAGTGAAAACAAGAGTCAATACTATATTTACTTATATGGATTAACATTCCTGCATATGCTGTGACATATTCAGATTGTTTGAAAATGCTTTCAATCAAAATCAAATACAATTTCTAAAATTCTGTGAAATTAGAGCCTTTTTTCTCAAAGCTGCCATAAACGACTGTAATGAAAGGAATGTGTCACCAAATTTTTCTCCCTTGAAGATTGTTTAGCATCTGTTTTCAGAATTTATGTGAAACAAAAAGCAAAAATATGTCAAACACATTAAGAATCGAAGTGCTTTTCATTCATGGCTAAACGTATCCAGTTGAAAGATCAGGTTATTTTTTTTTCTACCTGTGAATGACCATTCCCAGGAAATCCAATTGGTGAGTGGAGTGGAGAATCAGATGAGCGGATTTTCAGAATATTCCTAATCTCCATTGCATCCCCTGTCAGAATGGCATTATTTAGTGCTTTGTTAAGTGAATGCTGAATAAGTTCCCCATCAGAGTTTGCTGCCATTTCCTGTCTTGAGTTTCCGCAATTCTAATTTGCAAAGCTCTGTAGAATATTCATGCTTTTGTGTATCAGCTGATGATGTGAAAATATAGCAAGAAAATTTCTTATCTAGATTTTGCCAGCTTTCACCGCTCTGAAGCTTGCGACTCCTTTACTTACACGCAAGCAGTAACACGCCCTTTATCTCCACACTGCAGCCGAAGTTCCTGTTTTTCTAGTGCTGTGTCTGATGCAAGTCTGAAGTTCTGCAGCGTTTAAACTGAATGACTGCTTCTGCAATATGTTAACCAACGGAAATGTCTTGGGGAAAGCAGTTTCAAGTTTGATCAATGCTCAAGTAACCAAGCATCATCCTGAAGTTATCGTTTTCTCTTTGTTGTTTGTGGCTTTTTATTAAACTATGGCTATATCTTCAGTCATATATTTTTCAACCCAATAAAAGCTGGAAACCAGGCGAACTGGAATGAAACGAGATGTATCCCCTCAAGAAAAAGAATTTGCATATGTTTTGCCTTTTGTACTTGCATTATGTTCATGTTAGCATTGTGCCAGTTAATCCAACAAACCACACATTATCCACTGAAACAGAATATACTGCATTATTTTGTAATATAATAGATGTATTTCAGAGCAATTTGTTTTCTAAATTATATATTGCTGAAAGTGACTTTTTTATTGCAGTTGTACTCTCCAGGCTGCTCTTAAGAATTAAGAATCAGTCTCAATGTGCTGTCCCTGTTAAGAATTTTGATCCTATGAATGTTCTAGGCAGTGTTCCCTGAAAGATCTGGGAAGACCTTCCCCATTATGGCCTCATTATGTTGTTTTTTCTATTATAACTACATAATTGACCATTCTTATAATATGTGGTATGAACGTTCCCCAGACATGGTTGACCACTTGATTTTAGTTTTCATGATATTTAAGGTTTCCATTAGATGTGTTTGCAACTGTCCCCATCTTCAGTACATAGCATGTAGTAAGTTACCTGTGAAACATTCTACATGATCCAACATGGTCTGACATTTCTCACATTCCTCAAGTTAACCAATTACAATGACTAATGGTCTGGATGCTAGACCTTTCTATTGATGTTTTTAAATGAATGCTAATATGCATTTGTACTTTTTTGTAATACTGTATATTCTTTGAATTTTAAGAAGAAATAAACACAGATATTGCCCATTATAAATGGATGTTAAAATATCTGATGCATGTCAGTGTTAAATCTTGCCTGCAGCTATTAAAGAGTCATGTTAAATAGTTGTGCGACTGACCCAATGTCATTTTATTTCAGCCAAGAAATATTTTCCTTCATGGACTTGACTGTCACGTGAAGATTGGAGACTTTGGCCTTGCTTGCAGAGATATCATTGTGGATGACCCTATGCAGCTACCCACCAGCTCACACACCAGTGGTGAGAACTCCAATTGGAGTCTTAAAACACAGCTAGCTAATGTATTCTTAATGCAATACAGTCATTTACTGTTTTTTTTTCAGGCTCCTCACACACCACTGGGGTTGGAACATTTGTCTATGCTTCTCCTGAACAACTGGAAGGCTCTCATTATGACTCGAAGGTATTTATGCAACAGGGAAAAAAGCAGGTATAGGATTTGTGTCCAACAGCCCTAAGGGTTTTCCTTTTCTGTTTTTCCTCTACTTCTTGTTTTTTTTACTAGTCAGTCCTATCATATATTTCTCAGGGACTGATTTTTCAGAACTTTTAATCTGGATCAAAACAATCAGATGAACAAGACACAATCATGCCATCCACTGGTCAACGTCACCGTGCGGCTAAGGGAAAGTACCACAAGAGGGAAGGCTTTGATAACCTCACACCACTTCAACAGAACGCAGACATCATTTACATTCAAATGTGGTTCCCTGAAATCCTTTTCAGCCAGGAAAACAGCTTTTCATCCAAACAAATCAAAATAAACATTTGAGTGAAACAAAAACAAGAATACTCTAGTCTCTAATACTCCAATCTTAATGTGATTTACTTATATGAACCAACCCTTGGAAGAAAACATATCAAAGTCAAAAAAACATAATCATGATATGCTGGATTCAGTCACGTTGCAGAGTAAGGTGGAAGTCCCATAGGCTGAAGCACTGTTCCTTATTGTGTTTTGCAGTCAGACATGTACAGTGTTGGCATGGTTGCACTGGAGCTCTTCCAGCCATTTGGAACTGAGATGGAGCGCGTGCAGAGATTAGGGGAACTGCGGCAGGGGAAGGTTCCAGAAGCCTTGTCCGAGCGCTGGCCGGAGCTGGCCAAATATATCTGCCTGCTGACCAGCCCAGATCCCTCACTCCGGCCCAGCGCAGCCCAACTACTGCAAAGTGAACTCTTCAGCGGCACGGACAGGGTATGCACAGAACTGAACCTGTTCATTTGCTATTGCTACCGTTTTAAAAAATATATGCCTTATTCAATTTGATTTAATCGTAAGACCAGGGGCTGAATTTTTATTTAAGGTGCAGTCTAACTTTCCAAAGGATGTCCTTTTCAGCTTCTGGTGTTGAAATGACTGCCATTTTTTTTCAAAATGAAGATATTGTCAGTCTTATTACTGGAAAAACTTAATGCATGTTTCTCAAGAGTCCAGGAGAAACTATTTGAATAGTTTTTGTTTATTTAACAAACTATGAAGTCCCTCAATTTCAAAAATGGTTCAATTCATAATGGGGACACGATTTGATGTTTTGTATGGTCTTTCTCTCCCCTTAAAGGTTATCTGCAGATTACAGAGGAAAGTTCAGGAGCAGGAAGAGGAGATTGTTCAGCTGAGAAGACAAATCAGCGAACTGCAAAGCTCACAAAATGCAATGCAACAGACGGACCTGACTTGACTACACAATGGAAGAAGCTGCTTATATCAGGCTTAAATTTATGTGTACCATATGTGAATAAATTATTGCAGATTACAGTTTTATGAGAATCACATTCTACATTTGACTGTGCCATTTTACATTACTAAAAAAGTAAACCTTGTGACTGTGATATCTTTTTGGGGTTGGTTTGATTTTTGTGCGATGAGTTCAGAAGATGGCTTAACAGTATGTGTAAGCCATCTTGCATTTCTCGAATAAATCATTCACTAGACTGCGTAAGGAAACTCTTTCAGATTTTAGGTGTAGAAATCCCTACAAGTTTTCTTTCTGGGGAAAAAGTCAAGTGCTTTTCTGTTGCATTGTTAACAGTGAAGCTAGGTCTTTTTCCATGAAAGTACTTTGCAAAAAGGAATCTGTTAAAATCTCTTCAAAATACCAGAAATAAAAAATACAAATGTATGCCATCAACCATATGTATGTTACAACCATACCCATAACAATATGACCTAAATAATTATCTTATTTTCATTTTCTAAACTTGCTCACAAACTAAAGTTTTTGTTTTGGGTTTTTTTTAATTTAATATATTTAAAGAAGAGCCTTAGCTGGGTCTTCCTCATCCATAGACTTCCATTCATTTTGAAACAAAGCCATATAAAATATTTTGATGAACAAATTAAATGTAAACAAATCAAAAAGATCCTGTGGAGAGCTATCCTATCTATCATTGTTCAGTCAGAAGACATTTCTTAATGTAATGAAATTAGCTTGCAAGCTAACCATTACACATTGTTCTGCCTTTGTTAGGTATTGTATGTGATAGGTGAAAGTTCAGAAATTGACAAAAGGTGAAAAGAGATAACGTAATTCAGAGTTGAATAAAAGGCCCATTTTGCGAGAAAAACAGTTAGTAGGCCTATCGTGCGTGTATAGATTCAGGCCTCAAAATTGCATAATAGTATTGCACTATTAAGAATGTTCTCCTTTATAGCTTATTCAAGAACTACATATGCTACATATTCAATTATGCCATCTACGTTTTTTGCGAGCGATATATATATATATATATATATATATATATATACTTTTTTGGCTAGCTGCTTGGTTGCACGAAATTTAAATGAATTGTGTTTGCCAAAAGACATGTCAGAAACCAGACCGGGAACAACTTTGGGTTCTAAATCGGAGAAATCAGGCCACCGTGTGTGCCCGGATCTGATGCAACTCCTTGGAGTGTCAATATCGTTATAATTTTAGCTAATTAATTGATCAATCGGTTCTTTACATCTTAAAAGCCAACGAAATATAAACGGGGTCAAATACCGTGAAGACAGCAATGCCGCTTGCCTTCCACTGCCATTAACTACTACGAACCGAAAACGTGCTACTCGCAGCGTTTCACAAAGGCCGACCTTTTTTTTCTTCGTCACATACTGATGATGTCACGATCACGTTGCAAGACCACTTTTAGTTTACTACATTACTATACAGTTGGACCAGATAGTGCTTCATCTGTCACAACACAGTCTACGAAAAATGCTCAGTTTAAAAAAGCCATTTATTTCAATGTCTTTAAATAACCCAAAATAATTAAATGGATATGCGCCCTATTCTGTATCCACATGGGTACGGAAGAATGTTGATTCTTTTTAAGTTATTTAAATACATAGGTTACAGTGCACACAACACTGTTAAATAAAATCATTTGCAACTAGGGCTGTCACCCAAAAGGGAACACCATTCTTTTCTAAAACTGGATTCTATATTACATATAAAATCCACCACAATATATTAAGACAGCATAGTTGCATTTTTTGTTCCTTTTGCAATATTTCCTGTAAATGGCAACAAGTTATCGTCTAAGTTCAGGGTGTTAGACCTAACAGCAAAGTTAACTTTGTTAGCTTTTTTCATTTATGGCGAGATCAAACTCAATATCCTGTATCATCTCGTACATGGCTTGGGCGTTCAATATAGTCTATTGCCAAGTAGATCCCTGCATCATGTCTATAAGATGATGATGATAATAATAATAATAATAATATAACATTTTCGCAAGACTTTTCAAAACATCAACTGCTACAACTACTAACTTAACTGCTGCAGTTCATCATATCCAGACCAGTAGCTCCCTCTCATGTACATGTATCATACAACACTACTGAATACTGAACTGCTCAAACTTAAATACCCGGATGTACCGTGAGGAATGTACGTCATTGTTCACCGCCGGACGCCCGCTGGATAAGGGGATGGACAGAAACAGCCACAATAACTGATAGATTTGCAAAATTACAGGTAAGGGCCTTGTTAAAAATAATGCCTATCACATGATTACTTTATATTCTAAAGAAAAAAATAAATATAGCGTTAACGACTGTTGCTACCTATGTATTTTTTTCTCATACACGTAGAAGCTTTGTGTAGTTAGCTAGCTGGTTAGCTTGCTAGTCCACCGGTTCCTCATCGCAGTGAATGTGGTGTCGGGGGCGAATGTGCGCGACCACCGGTGAATTTAAAATCTTCACCCCCTCTGTCTGAAACATAACCAAAGGCGATAACCAGATCACGAAAATGTTCTGATCTTATATATCGTAATTTCTCTTGCCAAGTGTACGGATATAAAGAACTACATTTACTAATTTCTTTAGCTGGAAAGCTTGCTAATTGGATGTTTCCTACTTGTGCTTGCCGTCTCCACCGGCTTTTGACTACTACTCATCGATAGTAGCTAACTGGCTAACAGCCTACCTGGGTCGCAATCTGGTCTTCTCGTGCGATGTAGCTAGTTTCGCTGTTTCTTCAACTTAATGTTCAATATACAGCGAGTAGCGCGTCATTCTATCGGGTTTATTGTAACGTTGTGTTGTTACCATGGCGTTTACAGTTGACTTGGCAATACGCTTTAAGTCCAGTCTTCCACCTGTGTTACAAGGAAATAATGATTTCTTGCGAACAGTTGAAATTAGCTTTCTGAATACTTCCTTTCCTGGTTAAATTGTTGATTTCTAGACAGAGGCCTAGCATTATTTTCCTACAGAGCTTAGGTAGCTAGCTAGCTAGCTAGCCAACAGTTGTGGAAGAGTGGGCGGTTTTGGTAGGTAACGTTGTGTGTCCATGGTGGCTCGCCAGCTAAACCTCTCGGGAAGAGGTGAAGTGAGCTTGTTAGTGCAGTTTACTACGCACATGATTATTGGTTTGCTTGTATATCGAATTAGCAAGGTAATGTATTCATGATATTTAGTGTAATACTGAAGCGTCGTCATTGTCCAAGTGTTGTGTTCGTCACTTCACAGATCGCTTTCACTTCTACATTAAATGTTTTTGATTATTGTAGTCCTCGTCGCTCACTACTCTCAACTCTCTGATTGGGCCAGATTTGTCACATGATGGGTGTACACCAATTGGCAATTAGCCGAAAGTTGGCATGGTTTGTGTGGCGAAAACCAACACGCCAGTAATCCTATGTCACGTGGTAGCAAGATCAATGATTAGCTTTAAAACATTATGGATATTCAGTAATAACCGAATTATGTTACTTTGTTACAATTTACATGGTTAAGAGTCAGAAATATAATAGATCATTGGCCAACACGAAATTAGCCAGGCCGTTTTTGAAAACACCTAAAACAGTTTTTACTTCATATACTGCAACTCCCTAAGTTTCTTTGGAAGCTTAACAAATAATAGAGCTTAAGCTGGTCTTGATTTTTTGGACAGTTTAGTAACTTATTATAATGCAATATATGGTTTACGATATGATTGTGTATAAATATATTATTTATACTACTGCCGACTTGCATCTTAAGTCTCCGTATTGTTTTGTTAACCAGCAATGAACGATGACCATAGTTGACAAACCATCAGAGAAGTCTGACCCTGAGTCAGATCGGCCCAAGCGCTCTGGTTCATTGACCCCATTCACCTGTGGAGATATGGATGGCAGCTCTACCAGCTGGGGTGTTGGATCCTCACCCTCTGACACCCCAAAAACCAAAACCCCCTACGTGGGCCCCACCCCTGGTGCTGCTGTGTACAGCAACAGTTCAGCTGCCACAGGAGAGAGGCCCAAGGAGCAAAGTAAGTAGCCCTCTTTAACAACAGACTGAAGGGTTGTCTGCATGAGGAGTCCACACTTCATGAAGTGTTAAAAAGCTGCACATAATGATTAAGTTATTCTGTTGGCTGTTGTTTAGCATCTAGGTTAAACCTCAAAGCAGTATTTTGACAGTGTTGGTGTTTTTGCAGTATAAACTGGACTTTTTGAGGTTATGAAATTGTGAGAGAAGTGAATGTCCAGCATTTGTAAGTTTATGTACAGTGAAAATTACTGTTGTTGTGTTCCTTGGAGTGACCTAAACGTCTTTGTGTTATCCAGTGGTGATGATCAGTGGAGATGGCATCGTTATCCCCCAGAAAGTCCTTTTTCCGGCAGAGCGACTCAACCTGAAATGGAACCAAGTTCACCGCGTAGGAGCAGGACTCCAGAACCTCGGCAACACTTGCTTCCTCAACTCAGCTCTCCAGTGTCTCACGTACACGCCTCCCCTTGCCAATTACTTGCTGTCCCGGGAGCATTCAAAAACATGTACGTTTCTTGTATGTATGCTGTCAAGTTGATAGTTTTACTGCATTTTACTTTCAAGACTTATTTTGTATTTCTTCATACACACAGGTCATGAGCCCGGCTTCTGTATGATGTGCACCATGCAGAATCACATCACCCAGGTCTTTGCCAACTCTGGGAATGTCATCAAACCCATTGGTGTTCTTAATGAGCTAAAACGTGAGTGGTAGTTGTCTGAATCTTCTTACCAGGGTTGTTAAGGAGATTTCTCTTTCTGTCAATTTATTTATCAAGGCCTTTAAGCCATGCATATTTTTTTACTGGAGTTTACGTGGGATTTGTTTGCAGGGATTGCAACACATTTTCGCTTTGGGAGCCAGGAGGATGCCCATGAGTTCCTCCGATACACAGTGGAAGCTATGCAAAAATCTTGCCTGTCTGGTAACAAGTAAGTTTACAAAGTGGGTTTTGCCCCTCAAGGTCATTGCGTCCATTTGTCTGAATTATCTATATTGTGCAATTCCATTCTTTCTGAAATTATTGTCTTTTTTTGGATACATGCACCATAATATTCTGTCTTTAGTTGCGTTCTTCAAAAATACTGTTTATAAAATGGTGTGTCACATGTTCATAGAGTTTGAAATGCTTCTGTCTTTTTTCATAGATTGGACAGGCATACACAGGCAACAACATTAATACATCAAGTCTTTGGAGGCTACCTAAGGTCTAGAGGTAGGTTGTATTTGAGGACCCCTTGAATCTGGAAGGATGATGTAAACATTCAACTAAAATCATTTGTATTTTTTTTATTTATTGGATAAATCATATGGGGACAAACATTGGCCACATTGCCATTTTTTTATTTGGCACTCAACATAGGGCTGAAACGTCCAGTTCCCATCCTAATTTGGAATGTCCTACTATCCAGATTCGTGTGCGGACCCCACTGCCGATTCGGGAGGGTGTAGACATCCACAGTTTGTGATGTCCCCAGCTGCTTGTTTTCACATCACAGACAACAGCCAAGCTTGTATAGAGTGGAGTCAGAGGAAGGGCTTTCGTATGCGGCTTTGATATGTTGTCCACAAGCGCCTGATCGAACAGCAGCCATTGCTAGAGAGCAGTGAAACGCAGACCCCTATCTAACTGAGCCCTCTCTTACTCTCGCGAGTTGCATGTTGTCCTATAGAGCTACTGGCCACAGTCAACACTGGCGCGGTCTGGATTTGATCTGAGAACGGGGAGCTTATCCGTAGACCCCTGCATTAACCGAATGAGCCACCCAGCAGCATACTACCAACATTTCTGAAAAGGTCGTAGATGTGAAATGGGTTGAGATTGCTAAGAAAATGTGTATGTCAAAGTTACTCAGATGTTATTTTCACTTTTAATACAGCAACCATGGCAAGTGTTTTTGATATTGCTATTTTTAAATAAACACCTTGCTTCTACACAATTGGCATCAATGTGACAAATGCATTTTTACATTTGTTTTGTTTATAGTAAAATGTCTGAACTGCAAAGCTGTCTCTGACACATATGACCCATACTTGGATGTTGCCTTGGAAATTAAGGTAATACATATTTCCCTCAAATTTTCTTGATTATGGAATGGCGTGGAAAGAGGTACTTCATTGTTTTGTGTAGATAGAATACCTTCAACTGTTGTTTTTTTGCTTGCATTATACAAAATTGGCAGATGTTGAAATGGGAGGTTTATCAAGTGCAGTTTTTAAGTGCATTCAAATAAAATGAAAATCACTGTTTGTTTTGCACACTTCCAGACTGCACCGAACATCACCAAAGCTCTTGAACAGTTTGTTAAACCTGAACAACTAGATGGAGAGAATGCCTACAAATGTACTAAGTAAGGACCATTCTTTTTTTTGGGTGGTGGGGGGGGGGTATTTTTTGGCGTAGGATAATAATTGATGTTGAAGTGGCCAAATAGGTGCTGAAGTTAAATGGAAGAAGTAGTGGCCTGATCCTCATGAGTGGTGTAGCTCAAGCTCCATAAATCTATCTTAAAACAACTTTGTGGTCTTTGGCTGATTATGCACAAGTGTAAATAAGCACTCTGGTTGTGCTAACTGAAGCTGAATTAAATTTTGGTTTGTACATGTTCAGTGTCATAAACTTTTCTGTTATCATCCCGGGGGCAGGGCTGCAGATAGGGGGATTACTGTCCTGGCCCCAGGCCCGAGGGGGTCCAGGATTTGAGGTGTAACTATTTTAAATTTCTTACAAAATACTGTATATTGGGGGGGGGCCCTCCCAATATATTTTGTCCCAGGCCTGAGCCATGCTTGAGGGCAACTGGTATTCATATGATACGTCACATTACATTTTTATTTGGCAGATACTGTTTCATAAATCGATTTACAAAACTTTTTTATCACAAGAACTGAAAAATTATTGGAATACATGCATGTACAAGCTGCACAAGAATTTGCTATGATAATTTTTACTTGTGCATTGGCCAAATAAGCATTTCACCTTTTATTTGTGGAAGGTTCACAATTTTCTGGAAAAAAAAAACAAACAAAAAAAACAATAGCTACTGTTTGGTTTCAAGCTCAAATTTTGTGTTCCCCGAGATTAGTTTTTTAAAATTAGCTGCTTGTTCTATTTCTGGTTTCACTTTGACTAATATTGTTTCTATGTTAATTTCTGTGTAGGTGCAAGAAAATGGTTCCAGCCTCAAAGAGATTTACGATTCACCGAAGCTCCAATGTGTTGACACTTTCTCTGAGTCGTTTTGCAAACTACAATGGAGCCAAAATTGCAAAGGTAGGGCTCTGCTTTGAATATCTTTGGTCAGTCATAATGTGTCCTGATCTATAGATTTAAAATTCTAGGTGCGTTTTAACTGAAACAACTGTTCAAAAAGAAATTGCTGTTCTTGCACTCAGGCTTTCTTCCACACAGTTCACTTCACAATTTGAGTATGACCCAGTGCACATAAATACAAAAGCCTTCTGTGTTACATGTACAGTGTCCGTGTGATTCTTTCTCCATGTACAAGCCGCTATGCATGTGCTTATTTTAAATTGCCCCACAGCCCGTAATAGTACTTCATGACAATTTTTCATATCTGAGTTGAGTTGGTACAGAATGTTCCTCCCTTAACCCATCCTGTTCCTATGTTTTAAGAGGCACATTGAAGTTCAGACAAACTGTAAAACATGGTTATTTTAATTGTTATTAAATGAATCCTACTTAGGTCAGAACAAGCAACAATTTTTTGACACAAAAGTTTTGCCAGTTTTAAACAATGGTCAACTCTTTGTGGTCAACTCTTTCTTTTGTTGTAATAAAATGGTGCATCTAGTGTGCTCTGAAATCCTAAATGTGGTTATGCACAGCTTGGTAGTAGAATAACTGTGGTATTATTTTCTAAGGACAACTGGTGGCAGTTGGTGCCCCTCCCTCAGTGGTGCGTTGAGAAAGCAGCTGTCTGTTTGCAACAGGCGCAGCGGCTTTGCTCAGTTGAAGAATTCACCACTGAGCCCAGCCAGTTTGATAAAATTGGATGGCTCCTTTTCCGATTTACCACTTCTATAAAATATAGGGAATCGGCTAATTGCTGATATGTATCAGCAAAACTGACCTAATTAAAAATAATTTGCTTGGAGCAATGTGAGCACCCTGTTTTTAAGCTTGTTGTTAGCTGTACATATACTTTAGAGATTTCACTTTGATATGGGCAACTATCTAGCTTTTTATTGAAAAACTAGATGTTCTAGTCTAACTAGTGGTAATTAATTAGTGGTATGTCAACTGTTGTTGCACAATGTAGTCGGCTGGATGACTCACTATTAAAATATTAATCGGTATAGCAAAAGTCTGGCTAGCTTGATTTGTTGCTCAAAACCTGATCTGCATAGAATGTGTTGTTGAGAATTTGACTGCCCATAACCTTTAGCTGTATCAAGGGCTTGTGTGTTATTAGTCAGCTTCATGCTAAGTTTTGTTTGTGTTTAACACGCAGCACTGGTCATTTTCAAACTATCACTGTAGATTTAGGAATGTGTCTCATTTCTTTATTTTTATGGAAAAAAAATTTTATTTAAATGTACAAGTTCACACTGTACAGATGAATGTAGCCTCCATTAGAATGCAGTCTCCTGTTCCACATCACATCCTGTTCCAGCTCTAAGGAGGAATGTCCCTACTGTGGTGCCTCCTGCCATTGCTGGGGTCTAGCTGCAGTCTTATGGCTTGCTTGGACACTTTGGAGAGCTGGCGTTCGTTGGTGGCGCTGCCTCTCTGGGCTCTGTGTTTGAATGTGCCTGAATGTCTGCAAGTTGCTTTTCCTCTCATCCTTTCTGTGATGAGTGCTGATTGTGCCTGCAATCTCATTTTGCACTGACTGTTTTGTATGATGTTGATCGCAACATTGTAAATGGCCATGGTCACCCAGTCCAGTTGAAAATCGATGGATAACATGCTAAACCAGTGTAACTTGGCTAAAACATGATCCCAAATTTAAGTTTAAACGTACACACTTTCCTCCTGGAGAGTATTTAGTTCTTAAAACTTGAAAAGCGATACATTTTTTAAAGTGATAATTGTATTAATTACCACTTTAAAACTTGTTTAGTTTTCCTTTTCATAATCTGCTCAATGTTCTTGGGAGGCACATGATGGGCTGCATGTTCTCATTCTTGCTTACTTAAAATGGGGACACTGTAATAATAATAATGGAAATCATTATTTAAATGATCATGTTTATGGTATATTGGTGAATGAAAACTTCTTTTAAGGTTAGGCTGTTTTCTGGGCAGCATCTACCAGTTTACCGATTTAAGCTGACCATACCTGCTCTTTGCATTGAAGCCATAGCAGTGTCAGTGAGAGCTTTGAATTACATGCTGTCATCCATTATTTTATTGTACTACCTTGTAGGCTATAAAAGGTGAATGGAGGTCAGATTGTGTGAGAGAAGGTGGGTGGGTAAGTGTGACATTTTTACGCTGAACAGTAGCGGGTGTTCCGTCCCACAGGATGTGAGGTATCCCGAGTACCTGGACATGCGCCCGTTTATGTCCCAGCCTCACGGCGAGCCTCTGGTCTACCTCCTGTACGCTGTGCTGGTTCACTCTGGGTTCAGCTGCCATGCGGGACACTACTACTGCTTCGTCAAGGTAAACTGAGGCCGTCATTCTCAGTGTTCAGACCGTTGCATTAGATATCCCTGTGTAATGACAGGTGCTGGCTGAATTTGTAGCCCGTCTTTATGTGTTGGGAGTTAGCCCATTGATGCTCACTCTTTCTCCCTCTCCAGGCCAGCAATGGGCAGTGGTACGAGATGAACGATGCGTCTGTGTCGGTCAGTGATGTCAGATCAGTCCTCAACCAGCAAGCTTATGTTCTATTTTACATCAGGTGAGGCGCTCCGTTTTTCCGTATCTAACTTTTCAAGTCGATCCTTTCAGGGTGTTGTGAATGTCTTCCAACTCTCAGTTCTGTGAAGTAGCCTTATAGAGGGCTTGTATAGGGAATGAACAGAATAGGAGAGTAGAAACAGTACATACAAGTTCATTTATGTAGCTTTGAGCTGTGACATGTACGCTGTTGGCTGACAGGTCACCAGATGTGAAAAATGGGTGGGACTACAACCATTCCAGCCGCACGCCTGGCCAGTCCTCCCCACGGCCTATCCTGAGCCCGCGGCCGGCCGCTCCCCGACACACCTCCATCGGCTTCATTGGGCCTCAGCTTCCGGCTCACATGAACAAGGTACCTCATTACCTTCAAACGCAGACTAAAGACTCATCTCTTCAGGCTGCACCTCTCCCCACCCCTCCCTAGCCTATAGTTTAGCTCAATGTACCTAGTTAGGGTAATATGATTATGTTAGTTTGGCAGGATTGTTTTTGTCTGATTAGGCAAACGTGATTCCAGTGCTAGTTTGTACTTAGTAGGATTGTTGTTTGCTGAACAGGTTACTCTACAGGGTTGGAGTCCTGAACTGTGGTCACTTCTGGCACTACGATCTTTACTTCACTCTAGTGTGTTTTTCTGCACCTCTGCACTTTGAACTAATGCACTTGTTGTACGTCGCTCTGGATAAGCGCGTCTGCTAAATGCCTGTAATGTAATGTAATGTAATGCGTCACACGCTACCCTCACATGTCCTCAGGGCTGGTCGGCAAGCCGACCGCTTCCTGGTGAGAGTTAGGGAAACTGTAGTGGCAGGAGTTGCTTATGGTTTACCTTGCCTGTTTGCTGCCATGTAAGCCCTGTCTGTGTGTGTGTTGTGCAGAAACCCCCCCACATCAATGGGAACGGCTCCTTAAAGGAGCTGTCCTGTGGCTCCAAGCCCAGCAGCAGCAGCAGCAGCGTCGGCCGCACCGGCCCCGGTCTCTCCTCCTGCTCCAGCGCTCCACAGCTCATCAGCCGTCCCACTGGCATCCCCGAGCCTGCTAAGAGACCGAAGCTCTCCTTCCCCATTGGTCAGGGGAAGACTGTTCGACTCTCGCAGGCCCCGCCCACCCTTCAAAGCAACCCCAGCTGCTCTCAGTCCATTTCCTCTGTCTCGCACGCCCAGCCTTCCTCATCCTCCTCCTTCGCCTCCTCATCATCATCTTCGTCCTCCTCATCCTCTTCGTCCTCCTCATCCTCTTCTGCCTCCTCAAAGTCTACCTCAGAAAACCGGGCAGCGGCACTGTCTCGCCCTGATGCCCCCCCCGTCCCCCGGCCTCCCCGTGTCAATGGCACGGCCCTCAACCACTGCGCCACCTTCCTGGTGCCCTACGGCCAGGAGTCCTCGGAGGAGTCCGACCAGGAGGGCGGCGCCCTGGAGAACGGCCTGGCCAAGCCCCGCCTCCCCACTGCTGTGAACGGCAAGAACGGGGGCAGCGCCTCCCCCTACGGTCCAGCCGCCCGGCCCCAGCTGGCCCCCAGAACCAACGGCTCTGCGGCCCCAGAGGCGCGCACGCAGGAGGGTGGGACCGGACCCCCCTACAGCATCCCCAAACCCAGCCAGAATGGGGTGCACGAGTCCAACGGCATCAAACACACTGAGCCGGTAGCTCCTGTAATTCTGCTAATGCCTTACTCTCAGCCTGTACAATGTTATTTGCAAGTTTCAGTTGACACACACTTACTGAAGTGGAAACATCAGTCTGTTTTATGCCAGTCTTATTTATGGATGTTGGACATTAAGATAAGGGTGGGAGCAGACTGCCTGGGTAAATGGACTGTGAGTCACTGCCACAAGTGTTTTTCTGTTTAGAGATGAGCTTTTTTGTTCTTGTTGTTAACAAGCTTGTTTGTGATTCTGTAGGCCGCCCCCAAGGTTTTTGGCACGGGAAACGTTCAAATGACGTTTCACACAACGTTTCAGACTGCGGGGAGCAGCACAGCCAGCTCTGCCACAGAAACCCTCCCCAGAACAAACCCGTCTGCGGTCAGGCCCAGGTAAGCAAACTCCATCGAACACAACTCAAAGAAAGGATTTAATTGAATGAACTAAATGCTTGTTATTCGATGAGCTTAGCTAACCGCTAGCGCGTTTATCCCCTTTATCAGCAAAGAGACGCCTCCGGCTCCTGCACACCCCTCCCCGGCGGATCGGCCGCTGGACCAGAGCTCTGGCCACAAAGACGCCGTGCAGCATTCCGCCGTCCCCAGCAGGCCGCCGTGCAGCCAGGACACTCGGGCTCAGACCCCCCCGCGCGCTCCTCCCCCCGCCCCCGCCGGCTCTGTGCCGGAGGTCAGCGGGGCCCGTGGAGACGCGGGCGCCACGTCCAGCGGCTCTGCGTCAGCTGACGGCCTCAGCCCCCCCGCCGCGGCCCTCAGAGCCCCCGTCTTTTTCGGCCCCGAGCTGCCCCCTGGCGGAGCCCATCCTCACCCCGCCGTCTCCCGGGCGATGAACCCAGCGGACAGCGGGAAGGGCGACAGGCGGGAGGGGCAGGCGGAGCTTCGGGAGCACGACCCGCACCGCGGGGGTGGCGGGAGGGAAGGGAAGGCCAACGTGGAGAGGCAGAGGCCCCCCTCCAGAGACGGGGACGGCCCGCCCTCCTCCCCAGCCAAGGACAGGGGCAAGAGCCCGGACCGGCACCGGCACCGCAGGGAGCGGGACAGGAGCTGGGACCGGCACGCTCACAGACACCAAAGAGAGCACCGCGCGCACCGCGACAGGTCGCGCAGCTGGGACAGGCACCACCGGGACCGGGACGGCGAGCGCCGCTGGGACAGGCACGCCCACCGCCACCGGGACGGCCGGCACAGGGACCGGAGACGCCCGTCCGCCGAGCACCACGGCAGGGAGAGGGAGGAGCAGCGTGGCCGCTGGAAGTGGCCTGAGGAGGCCAGGGGGAGGGGACATCACAGACACTCCCCCTCGGGCACGCCCCCCTCCGACCAGGACCGCCCCCCGGGACACGCCCACAGGGGCGACTCCGACAGGAAGCAGCATCACTGGGACAGACAATCAGAGGAGAGACGAGCGAAGAAACACAAAAAGTCCAAGAAGAAGAAGAAAACGAAGGACAAGGACCGGGAGCACTGGTAAGCTCAGCTGAACTTTTCTCTGCCATTATTTGCTGGACCGCAACAGCGGGGCCAGCCCTACAAACACGAATGTCTGTGACTGACTGACTGACTGAGTGATGAAGTTACACCATTGGTTGGCCGGAGAGGTCCAGCCATATACTAGGTTTTGACCTGGTCTTGTTATTATTATAAATGTAATTACTAGTTTCCAGCTGTTCTCCTTTGGCAGATGGCAGATAAATTGCAATTAAAAGCACCATTTTCCCTTTTAGCATTGCTGAAAGTCTTTCCAGTGGCCTTCTCTGTGTGTAGCATATTGTATTCCCTTGCATATCCTCTTAGGGAATTGAACGTCCTTTTTTTTATTGCTGTGATTGCAGCGATTACAGGCTCTCATTCTCAGATAATTTACAGTAATTTGCTAACAGTTTAACTCACTGGTATTCTGTCCTCTTTCTTTATGAGGGATGTCACCGTGCTTTACTTGGGCATACTTGAGCCTGGCCTACCTCACTTCCCTGTTCTCTTGGCTATGAGAGATAACGGTGTCCCTAGAGCTTCAGACACCATTATTTGGCGGGGCATTACTCACAGAGTCCGAATTCATTGGGTGTTCATAGAACCAACTGCTGAGTTCCCCTCAAAGTGGACATTTTATGTTTCTCTCTTAATGTGTGTTTGAACACAGTATTTAACCTACCATATTTTAGGACATATGTGCAGGCTGAGTTGCATACAAATAGCAGTTATGTTTTCCAAGTATTAGTTATTCAAACATTGTATTCATTTTTATGTATTCATGTTGTTACACGATGACCCACTAGTTTATCGTTGTGGACATGCTCTAATAATTTTAGTGGTTCATTAACATGTAAGGTAGAAGATATCGCGTTAACGCAGGGTTCTCCGTTTTTTACGCAGAAAAAGACAGCCAAAACCCAGGAAACAAACATACTGCGCTTTATAATGTCTTTTTTTATCACAGCGGGCGATGACTCCGACTTTAACCACATCGACATGATTCCCACTTTCTTTGAGCCAATCGACTTCAGTGTCTGACATTTGTTTATAGATTGTAATATTTACACAGCCGTTGGTAGCAATGATGCAAAGAGAAAGCACTTAGTTTTAATAAAGTCGTAAACCAGATGTCGCTTTTTTAAGATAATGCATTTGATTTGTTTTCTGTGTGTGTCATCTTTGTATTTGTAGGCAGTTAAAACAACATCAAATATCAAAAAAGTTACTGCGCACGTTTAAAAAAGAAGGCTAGGTACATTTTCATGCCCGCTGTGGCAATGTTACTGTAATTTGTCACTAGAGATGTACGAAGTAAAAAATCAAGTTTGTTTATAGCAAATGTTGGTCTTTTAAAGCTGTATCACTTTCTGCTTGTGCAAGGGCATGCTACGTTATAAGATGCCTGATGGTGTGGGTTTTTAAGTTTGTTGGGCATGTTATTTCCTGGACTTCTCAGCTGGCCGATTTTAATTGTGTTATTGTTTTTAATTAGGGCTAAAACGTCGTGCCTGTGACGAGCGGATGCGCGCGCTTTGTAGGGAGGGATGTGACATTGTTGGTTTGGGTTTGTGGAGCCTCTGCTCTCCTTGTTGTGTACTTAGTTTTGCTGTAATATTGATTTTTTTTTTTTAACGTAATTGTGTTTGTTGTACCACCATAAGGCCGCAGAGTTGGAATAGTCAGGACAACGACCGTTTTACCGTTAGGAATACAGTAGTGTCGTAGAATTAGCTCTAATGGGTGCTGGAGCGGGGTATAGCGCGTGTGGAAAATGTAGGCCTATTCCGAAAAACCTACCTAGTCGGCCTACCCACTTTTTCATTGGCCTGCCCCAATTTTTTTGATCACAACGGCAAAACATTTGCTTATTTAATCCTGCTTCTATTATAAATGTCATAATAGAATTCTGAACGACATTCTTTTATTGTGCCATTATTGCAAGTTGACACATTGACAAAAATTGTTTTTTTTTTATCAGAACGCAGGTGAATTAGTGTAAAACACAGATTTTGAAATGACCTGCGTTATAAATTTACAGCATTCCATGGGCTACTGGTGACCACTGGGTAGGATTTGTCATAACTTACTGAGTGAGTCCTCAGTGTGACTTTATCCCGGATCCCTTTTAAGTGTAGTGCCAGTTTGTTTTCTCTTCATGACAATTCACTCAGCACTTTCACTCCCTGGCTTATCGTATGTGACCACAAGCTGCCAAATCCACAAATTTGTGCTGATAGAATGCTCAGTTGTGCTGTTGCCCTACACTTTGTAGGACCCCAGATCCTGAGAACATGGAGAGGAACCTGGACAGCAGCTCGTGGAAACACAAGAAGAAGAGGAAGAGAGGACACAAAGAGGTGGACTGTGAAAAATCCCACAGAGAGAGCGACAGCGACCGGACGAGCCACAAGCGTCGCTGCCACAGGGAGGAGCCACGTCGCCCTGAGAACGGCCTTTCCCACGATGCACCTCATCTCCACATCCACACAGGTAATAAATCACACATCACCACTCAACTGTGGAGATTACAAAGCATCCTGAGGGCTTTTTTTATATCATTACTTCTCTCTGAATTAATTTGAATAGTAGCATTTAATTGTCTTCCCTGCAATCACTATAAATTTTTTTAGATAGAGGTGCAGTAATGATTCAGACCTTGATAAAAAATTTCTTAAGGTTGCAAAAGTGCCCAATGGTGCAGTACTCCATCTCCGGCAGCAGATGGCGACATGTTTCCAGTTCTCGTTCTCTGTGCCTCCAGTACTGTGACACGTTCAGAATGAATCAGACCGCGTTTGCCCTATTTTGTGTGTAGGTAACGGGCTATCCCAGCCCAACGGGATTGCTCTCCCAGGTTGTGTGAATGGCCTGGAGGGTGAGATAAGCCCGGGAGACACTAACTGCGGGGAATCAGTGGTTTTTCACCAGGCTGGACATTACAGGGGTAAGAGCCACCCCTCAAACAGGGCCTGCTTTGTCCAAGACACAACTGGGATCTGTTGTTCTCCGAAGGCTCTGGCAAGCCGAGAATGCTTGCAACTTGTTCATAATCCAAAGCACTTAGCTAGTAGAGGTGCGAAACTTCAGAGTTCTGCCAGTTTGGCGATGAAAAATGTCAAATTTTGTCAGTCCCAGCAACACAGCAGAAGATTCACTACCTGGCCAAAAGTATGTGGATGCCTGACATCCAACATCTCATCCAAAATTATGGGCATTAAAATAGTTGATCTACCCTTTGCTGCTATAACAACCTCCACTCTTCTGGGAAGGCTTTATAGTAGACATTGGAGCATTGCTGCTGGGATTTGCTTCCATTCAGCCAGAAGTGCATTAGTGAGGTCAGGCCAATTGATCCTAAAGGTGTTGGAAGGGGTTGAAGTCAGGGCTCTGTGAAGTCCAATCAAGCTCTTCCGCAAAACCCTTTCTATATGGACCTTGCTGTGTGCCTGGGGGCATTGTCATGCTGAAACTAGAAATTGCCTTCCCTAAACTGTTGGAGAAGCACAGAATCGTCAAGAATGTGATTGTATGCTGTAGCATTAAGATTTTCCTTCACTGGAACTAAGGGGTCTAGCCCAAACCATGACAAACAGCCCCAAACCAATGTGTGTCTGCATACTTTTGGTCATATAGTGTATGATAGCTTATGTTTTAAATCTTTAGATACGTTTTCCAGCCTGTGCATTAACTTTGTAATTATTGACACTGACGATGCTGTCAATTTTAGAATTCGAGCCAGTTTTGTGCAAGAGCATCGCTCCCGAACACACAAGCTCTATCACAACTATGACCAGTTTTTGAAATATCTGGTGACACAGCGAGCGCTGCCTGTGAGCCGAGCTCTGGGGCCGGGCAGCCTGCCCGCTGTTTGTGCAGAGTCAGACAGCGTAATGGCGCCCGCTCTGGACACCGCCGTATTGCTCGAGGTGCAAATTGCGGGAAAGCCATTGTGCCTCCAGGCTCCTCTGAGGTTGACTCATGAACTGGAAAAGATATTAGCTCAGCCAACCAGCGAGATGTCTGCATGTTTTAGTCATTCTGCTGCACTGTGTGATTAATAACCGTGCCTCTCATAGTTCTGGCTCCAGCATTGCAAATCCAACAGCACCAGTGTTTTTCCCATTGTGGGCTGTTAATGGATCGACATACTGACATCCAGAATGCTCAGGGGCAGGGTTGATGAATCTGAAAGATTCAGTGATTCGGCACATATTTATAGCACCAAAGATGAGCTCATGTCATTATAGCGAGTTGTTTTATTTCTTCGTTGCTCGTGGTTACGATTGTGTCCTGAATTCGGAGTTCATAAATCTCTATTCCGGTTGTTACTGAATTTCTGTGAATTGTACTGTTTCTCCAGATCAAGCCACTTCCGCGAACACTTCCAAGACACCTGTTTCTCTGGGAGCGTGTGGAGTCTCTGAGAGCAGCGTGTTCAGCAGGGACGTGCTCGTTGATGAAGTGAGTGGAGTGGGAGGATGAGAAGAAGGACTGACACGCTGGTTTTCATACAGAGCCTGTATATGAGCTGAAAGCAGACGCAGACGCCTTCCTTTCCTCCTCCTTCATCTTCTTTCTTTGCAGACGCTTTGATCCTGCCTTTAGTACGGCTCCTAATGCAACAGTTACAGTGATATTTCAGTAGCGCTGCATCTCTTGATGTGTGTGGAGTGTGGAATACAAAACCAAAAGTCATTCTAAACAATAATAAGTTTTAAAATTTTCATTGGTATATAAAAAAAAAAACTGGGAAATAGAAATCTTGTATGAAGTCATACTATGACATACTATAATTGTTTATATATGAGTGTATATATGCATATATGAACACATAATAAATGAAACTTTAGTTGTATTTATGATAGTCATGTTGTTGAGTGGCGTGTGATGCATGGAATACATTTCACTCAAATCTAACCTAAATGGACATCATCTTGCTCAATCGACTTGTGTTTATGAAAGGCAATCTAATATTGCAATTTTCTCCTGTCCTTCCTAGAATGAAAACAGACAGTAGAGGAAGTGGTGTTCGCCTGAATCCAGGTGAGCGATGTGACCGTCAGTCCCAGGGATTTAAATTCCCAAATCAATTCTTACCTCATTCAGTGTTGTCAGTTATCATTCATATTCACTGGATGTTCATCTTAAGGTTTATCACATTGTTTGTGGATGTCCTGTCTTTGCAGTAATTTTATTAAAAATATGTAATTGGTTTCACTGGGTATCTGTGCTTCTGTAATTATGTGGCCTTGTTTTTCTATTCTCTCTTTAGACCTGGATGGGTGTAGAAGCCTTTCCTTAAGAAAAGAGGATTTCAACAGCAAACGAATGAGACCCTGGATATTGCAAGTGGTGCTTTATTCATCTGGAATACCTTCTCTTTTTCCACAGAAGTTTTAATTTTTTTTATATGCTCAATTTTTTTTTAAAATGTCACTCTTCGGTGGTGAAAACTAACATGTTGGAAATCTAAAATATAGCATTTAAATATTTAATTAAACATAGTAATAAAAGAAGAAGCCTGGAGCTTAACATCTCAACTGCTGCTCAGTCATAGACTCAGGACTTTCTCACTCGTTTAAATGACTATTTTACTTCTGAGGATTAATCCCAGGGGAATGAATGAAATGTAAGCTTTTTCATAAGAGGACTGTAAACTGTAATACCTTGTCATTCAGCTGCAAGTTGTGATGTCGGCATATCTGCAGAATATTGACTGAAAATAGCAGATTGAATTGGCTGTAGTGTTGTGCACCCAATGCCACAGTTGTAAGCCTGGACAGACTTGAGACCTTTTATGACATTCTTGTTTTCTCTAAAGCCTAATGTTCCAGTAGCCATTCGCTGGAAAGGATCCATTGACGTTGATTTCTCAGTCAACAAGGATTTCCATTAAGAAAAATCTGATCATTTATCATGTTTGCTCATGAAACAAAATGATTTGCTTTAAAAAAAAAAATCACGTTGAGTTTCTCGCTTCCTAAGAAAAATACTGTGAATTTAATTTGAACTGTACTATCAGTTATTTTATACATAAACAGTCCTGTATCAGGAATACCAATAGAGAGATGTGTTTTTTCTGTTTTAATAAATTTCCTCCACATAGTTCAGACTGTGTACTATGGACAATACTCGCGAAAATGGGTATGGTTGGTTTTTTCTATTTCAAAAAGAAAAATGGTTAATGAAATTCTACCCTAGGTTGTACTGTAGCATGTAACATTTATAAATTGTAAAAACATAAAGAAAAAGCCTTAAAAATACATGTCATCGTTTCTAATTGTAATTTTCTTTTCTCTGGATTTCCCATATTACCTGGGACAGATGCTGATGAATAAACATGTACATTTTGATGGGGGAGGATATTTGCCTATGTAAAACATGGGGTATTTTCCCAGCATGGTGCACTGGTTGGTAAATGATACATATGTGTCTGCGGTACACTTGAACGATATCTGATGCTGATCATCTGCATTACTTTGTGTGATAGTTTTTTGGTGCAAATTATAATCTTATTCCACTGTGTGTTTCCTGGTTTTATAATTCTCAGTAAACTCTCCCATCCCAACAAAGTGGAACAAGGGTGTTAGGAAGAGGCCAAACAGTTTTACACCAAACCAGTCACTGGCTTTTAATTTATCAAGTTTTTTTTTTTAAACACGTACAGGAAGGTCTAAACATGTAATTCTTCATGTAGTACTTAAGAGATGCAACATGTCATATGCATGTGCGTATGTACACGGCCTGTGGTTATGATATTGTAAGGTTCACCTTCCCACAGGGCATTTGGGTCTGGGCTTCCATTTTACATTTTTATGTAAAACACTACTGGCTTCAGCTTCATCTTTCTTCATTCTGTCACCGTGTAGCTACAACCCCCAAACACCACTCCAGGCCTTACTTACCCCGGAGTTGTGTTTTGTTAATGCCATAATGCTTGTTTTAACATTGATGCAAGCTACAACCATTAAGTTTACTAGCAATAATACTAACAAAAATAATGAGGAAAACAAACACAAACTTTACATTATTTACACATAACTTAAAAAATCTACAATTTTAAATGATTTAAGAACAAAAATAAATATTAAAGCAACTAATTACGGGAGTGGATCTTCAGTACACAAATTGTAAGCCAGCAGTTTTACTTGCACATTATGACAGTTTACAAAAATAACGGCACAGACAGTGTATTGCTTTGTATATCGATACCTATCTGTGCCACTGTTTATATAGGACTTCTAAAAGGAATGTATAAACTTGACCATCTGGTTGCCATTTGCTCACTGACAGAAAAGGGATATAAATAGTTTTTTTTGTGTTCAATGCAATATAAGTAATCAGCCCTGCTGACACACTATTGTCATTATTCTCAGTTATTTAGGTAGCACCCCAAAATGAAGATGTTAATTTAGTTTGCCACAGATAAGGCAAATTAAAGAGGTATCCATGGGATTAGAAGAGGGAGCATCCTTTGACATCTGGGCTCAGCATCAGAGAAAGTGGAGACCCTTTGTAGTTCTCTGTTGAGATCTCACGCAGGCAGAGCCGTGCCACGGCTGGAGCTGCTGGGCCCTCTTGCCTGCAGAGTCTGTCCTTTGCAATGTGTGTGTAAGGGCACTTTCTTCATGGTGATCAATGTTCATATTCAGTGCCTCCAAAAATGCCCACGATTCTTCCACGAGTCATACTGACGTTTTATGAGAAAACTGATTGTCTTCCCCACATTTAGTCCTTTGCCTTTGTGTACATACATCCATGCATAATAAAAAACGGCAGTTGTGCTACTGAAGTCACTGAAACAAACCAGGGATAGGCACACGGGGTGAAACGGTGCTGAAGAATAACTAAGGGGAAAGTGGTTGGGGCGACAGGGTTGCTCTCACACTGTTGTCTCAGAGTCTCTAGCTTAGCTTTTCTGTCTGGTCCTGTATCCCGGTCTGTAGACCCTGCTCCAGTGCCATGACCCAGGTGTCCTCAGTGTTTAAGATCCCCTTGAGAACACAGCCTGTCCTGGGGACACTGAAGCAGGGCCTGGAACTGTTGGCTCTCACTTCTTATTGGCAATCCGTCGTTTCCTGGTTGCCAACATGTCGTAGAAAGGATCTCTGCTGATGCTTGCTCTGGAAGGGAAGAGGTGAAGAAAAATGAAATTACTTAGGAAGAAGATCTTTGATATGGAAATGCAAGTGCATTCCTGCCTAACCTTGTCTTACTGGATGTATGTGTGTGTGTTCATTCTATGACCCAGTTTGGTTTCCATGGTTTCTTCCATGGATTCTTTTTTCCATCTCTCTTTGTTGAGTTTCCAAGGAATTTCTAAGCCTTTAGCGCAAAATCCATTTCCCGGTACCTTTCAAGGGTTAATGAACAGTCCTACTTCAAAACACATTTATGTAAAGTGCCTTCACGCTGACACAGATTATATTTACTTCCATGTCCATGTGCAAAGAGGAGAGCCTCAAACCCTCTACCGCCTTTTGGATTTGGTATTTCAGAGATCATTTTTATTGGTTTTCCCAAATGTACAGTATGCAGCAGATCTGCAGTGTAGGGGCATAAAACCATTCATTGATTACGCATTTAATCCACCCTACAGATTGGTAAAAAGACAAAGCCTTACAACAATGTTTTCTTAATATTAGTCCCTGGGGGTTTAATATGGCAGTTTCCTCAGTGAAGAAAGTAATGAAAAATGAAAAAAGTTGTCTACAAGACTTTTCAGGTGCAGTAGGGGGTTCAACAAGAAGTGAATATGACCCATTGTAGTGTTTGCATCCAAAGCTCATGACAACCTTTTTGCTTTTAGTTTATCGTTTTAAGGATTCATCGTACCATTTCTTTTTCATTAATTTCTTTCAAGGGTCTTGATCCATTTTTCTCAAGCAACAGTAGTAAATTGCTGCCACAGCCCTGAAAGCCAGTGTTAATTTCAAACAGGAAGGGAAAGCGATGGTGTGTAGATATTCTCTCTAGTTATAATTAGTTCAGATATGTTCTACTGTTGAGGCTTTCAGTATTTAATGGAGTTGGCCTGAGGTCATATTTGAGTTCCCAAACCCTGCATTATCAGATGGTCTGGTTTTGTGTAACATCTTCTCCTTTCTCACCACATCAGGGAATGTTGGAATGTGGAGAAAACTTTAACTAGTTTAAACCTAGATTTGTATTTATATTTTAGGTGATTTCAAGATTTTCCTGATCGTTGTCCTGCAGGATTAAGTCTCTCTTTAACTCATTTAACAGTCTCACAACAGGCAGCGGTAGTTAAATTGATTTCAGCTTAGTGTCAGTAATTGGTCAGATCAAGTGCTGCAGTTTTCAGGTTGAAGGAAAACCTCCCGTAACTATGGCTGTCCAGGAGTGGGATTGCTTGGCCCTTGTTTAATCCAGGAGGATGTCAGTACTGCCACACACAGGGCTTGTGTCCACATCTTTACTGAATCAACTTTTTCTTTCCCAGTGATGGCCTATTCTCAAAGGAATAATCATGTTTTTAAAATTTGAGCTTCTGGGGGAGTGAGGATACGCTGCCAGGCATATGGACAAACACAAACAGTCTGGCGGGCTTTGTTCTGTTCCCAGAGAGCACGGTCTTCACCTCGGCTGCAGTTTGCTCCTTCATTCTCCCTCATCTCTTTACTCTTCTCCTCTCTCACTCCTCTCCCCCTTTGTGTGTTAAATCTAAAAGCCCCAGACCAGTTGTTTAAATGTACATGTATAAAAAAACGCAGAATATCCTCCTCTGGGTAGCCTGTGTTGTCGCGCCTGTCAGAGCGGTGTGAGCGATGACTAATTCCCAGTTTCCCGGCAGAAAGGCAGGAAAGAGCCAGCGTTGGGGGCTCGTTCACACGGCTGGAGCTGCTGAGGCTGCTGTTCCTACGCAAACAGTCTGAAGTGACCGCAGCGGCCGCCGCCACGAAGAGGGGTCGGGGGACTGCGTGGGCCGGCGGAAAGCCGCAGACACTGTCTGTAGCCCCTCCCCACAGCAGCCAAACCACACACAGCGGGCAGTCCTCCGAGCCCTCTCAAATCCGAAAGAAGCCTTGGTGATATTAACACTGAAGATCGTAGGGTTTTTATGATCTTATATCCAGTAAGGACGAGGTGTACATGTTTTTAAACAGTATTTTGCCTTGTATCAATTCAGATCTATTCAAAACATCCCCCAACATTCCACATGCGCAGTATTTTCACTGCTATCTAATAATCTAAAATTGCACTTCTGCAAAATGGTACAGAAGGCAATTTGCATAGAGGCTATCTTTTCAATGCCGCCTACTGCTTTGATTTGAATTCATAGTAAATGAAGCATTGTACAAATTCAAATTTTCCCCCCAGGTCTAAAGACAACCAAAGTGTTTGCATTCTAGATATTTCTTGGTTGCATACACATAACTATTCTGGCAGAAGGTAGCATAGCACAAAAATAACCGTAACATGTTCAGAAAAAAGCATCCGAGAAAACTGCATAAATAACCTGGAGTATAACGTATATTTCTAAAAGGTTACTTTTTAGTTTTTTATGACAAAAACACATAACAGTCTGTTAGCTGGCCACAAGAACAAGGAACAGACACTCAAACAGAGACAAAATCTGTACAAGACTTCATCTTTATTCTGGATTTTATCAACCGGAAAACCATTTAAACCCCCAGAGAAATTCAGTGTTATCGCTCAAACATGGTGAGAAAGTCTCGCTCTGGACACAGCTGAATGCCATTAAAGTTTCCAGTGAAGAGTGTTTCTAAAACACTTGGCTGTACGCTGATTCTTCTGAGCCTGTATTTGACAGTGTTTGGGTTTGATCTGTGTTTGAGGGCTACTCAAAGTCTCAGATTGAAAATTTGAGACAACCATTTAGCCATCCCCATGTAGGACATGCCATGGTCAGGACATTTTTAGACAGCATCTGTGCTCCTACTGGATATATAGTTACGCTCTTTGTGGCATGATGTAAATATTTTCCATGACAAACTTTAATATTTATAGTACAGTAATATAATACCATGAAATTCACCTCATTATCACATTATCATTATCAAAGTTGTTTAGCTTTTCCCTTCAATAACAAAATAAGAATGTTATCCAGAGCGACTTACACAACTTCTTACATAGCAATTTACATTGCAGATGGATATATACAGAAGCAGTGCAGGTTACTTTAGCTCTGTTACTTTGTTACTATGTTACGTTTTAGTGGTACTCACATTGTTTATCAAAGCTTGAAAAAAACAAAATACAAACAAAAATATGCATGTTATGACCTTCAGATTGAAGCAGCTAGTGGTAAAGGAATGAGGCGGAAGGGCCTTACTTTATTGACTTGATCCACTCTTCCTTCTCCTCTGGTGTGGGAGCAGATATCCTGTAAACCACGTGGTTCCCCTCCACCACCCGGCCGTCAGCCTCCGTCTTGCACGCCTTGATCACCTGGCCTTTGTGATTGGGGTTATACAGCTCGAAACAGTTCTGAAAGAGAGGCAGACCATGCCAGACAGGTGCTTATCTTCAATAAACTCGGATTATACCGGCACATGAAATTCAAAGCATCTGCGGTATTAAGAGATTAAATTATTTGGGAAAATATGAATCTTATCCTGACACAAAATAAAAAATAGCTCTCATGAGAATTCATTCAGAGTGTCTGACACACAGATGCTTGATTACTGTAGAATACTGATGCCTAGCCAGGACTTCTGAACAGTCATGTGACTTACAGGCTTCCTGGGTTCCTCGACCTCCCTGATGCTCAGGTTTTCCAGAGGGATGATCCCGCGAGGCTCCTTGTCCTGTGAGAAGCATTTACATAGCTAAGCCAATGGTTTTCCAATATGTCATGTAATATCTCCCCTTCACTGGGTGTCATGGCAACGAGCAAGATTTTACTGAGGTGTAGATCAATAACACAAAAAAGAGAAGCAGCTCTACAATGGGGAGCTATTGGCTCTGCCAAATCATATGAAACTTCACTGTGCCAGGGGCTTTGTTAGCACAGGCCCACCATGTCCTAGTCTGGGCCTCCTGGTGTGACTGGGCAGCAGGGGGATGTCTACCATGGTGTGTGACCTAGGCAGTGGGCATCTTTTACCTGGGGGGTACAGCTAGATGTTATGCTGGAGAGCTCCCAGGTGATGATGCTTCATGTGAATGGCCCAATGTGAGTTGTGGTAAAGTCCATTGGGGCAGAGGACTGTCTCCCTAATTCTCTCTCTCTCTCTCTCTCTCTCTCTCTCTCTCTCTCCCTGTCTCTCTCTGTCTCTCGATCACACACACACACACACACACACCATTTTCACACTGAAAATGATCTAATAAAATCTAAATCAGTTCTTCAATAAAAGTCTGATACAATCAGCAGAGGTTTTGAGTTTAAATCTTGACTTGGTACAGATCTGAAAGCCAAACTGGTAGTATCTAGTTTTGGAGTCTACACAAGTAAATGAAAACTTACTGTTGTGTACTCAAAGTAATACAGGCAGTTGTCAGTCAAAATGAACCACCTCCGTTTCCAGGTTTTCACTCTTCCTCCTGCAGTAAAACAAAACACATGATGTGTGAGAAAAGACAGATAACCTTCTGAGAAGTAAAACAGCCCAACAATGCAGATGGGGGTGAATACAAATCCTGACAAACTGCCAGTGTTGAAAATAACATGTATTTTTCAAGATTTTCTGTCGAAACTAACTGTCTGCAGATCTACGGTTTTTATGAAATTTGATGCATTTGGTCCTAGCAATAACAACGGCTGCTTGAATCCCTTCCCCAAAATTCTGTCAGAAGCTGAATGTTTTCTTAAGACACCCTCCAGAGAGGAAATGGGGAAGGAAAAATGTGCATTCAATTTCATCAAAAATTTCAGTAATGCAAGATTTTCACGTGTGACAGCATGCGTTTCCTCAGCGAGAGGGGCCAGGGCATACAGAGTAATTCAAACTGTATTACCTCCATGCCAAATAATTACATTTCTGCATGAGACAAAACAGGCAAAAAAACAAGTAGCTTAGTAGTATTATTTCTGCAATGAATGTATTTGATTGAGATGTCAGTGTAAATTAAGATTTTAAATATGACGTTTTCTAAAAGCAGAGATGCATTCAACAAAACTCCAGCCCTTTTCTCTTGTTACAACATATGCCTCATTTTCTTTGTTACAATCACCAGTTCCAATCCATTCAATTTTAGATAATTTTGCTCAAAACAAGATGCTTTTTTCAAAGAGGTACTCTAATTTTATCTTTTTTTGCTTTAAAAATGTCTTCTAATAATTCCATCAGAAATCAAGATGTATAAACATTGCACACACCATATTTACGTACACACAAAATGTCCTTTTTTGTATAATTCTCAATCTAATGTGGTACAGGCACCACACCCTGAATTCAGGCTTATTCTTCAAATAAATCAGATGTTCACACCCCTTTCCTTTTCATTTGAAGTGATGCAGTGAGTCTGTGCATTCCCCATGGATGATGACATCACCTCTGCCGTGAATCAATTAGTGCTCTAGTCCCTAGAGCAAGGGACCTGGGTATTTTCAGCTGTTGAGCTAACTGTGTTCTTGCCAGGAGCTGTGTTATGTGGTTAGAGAAGGACGCAGCTCGATCTCCCCTCAAACCACCATTGGTTGCAGACTCAGTACAGCACAGCTTCAGCTGAGGCTCACTGCAGCCAGTGCCACCAGCACTCATCGTCCCTCTCTCAGCACCTCTCTCACAATGAGGCTCATTCAGAACAGAACACACCCAACACAAACCACATTCACCCGCTAATACACTCCACTGTTGAGTAAGGCTTGCGGGTTCTGCTGCAGTAAGCCTCTTTTTGTTCTGAGTACTGTAGAGTGCGACCAAACCCCCATTCTTGCCCATATGCATGAGCACACCCCATTCGCAGAAATTGTTGTGTTCCGCTTCCAAATAGCAGTACCACGCCATAACCTTCCCCCACTTTATCTGAATCATTTACACTGTATTGAGTTCTCCCTAAAGCAACACAACCCCTGTCAATGTATTTGCATACTGTAGTCACTGTGTATGTGTCCAACTGAAGAAAGCAACACAATACTTATGGAAAAGGGTTGGAGTTCCAACAGTGCCAGCCTTCCATTTAATTACCTGGAAAACCATTGAAATCGAATAATTATGTAGTAAAGGGAGAGCATTATCCCACGGGCAGTTCAGCTGAATTTAACACGCAAGGCAAAAGAGAAAAACCGTCATTAGAAGAAATGAGCAAATGCAGCTTGTGGAGAGAGGAGGGGACCCCAGTGAGAAAGACTGTAGCCGGCGGCCAGCCATTATGACACAGCTCTAATGACGCAGTAGTGTTGGGCAACAGCAGCACACAGGTTGAGTCCGGGCAGGCCTGGAGGAGAGACAATCACAATGGGCGGCAGGCCGTGCCTGTAGTCCTGGCGGGAGATCCGTTTCTCCTCTCATTCAGGTGGAATGCGCACAAAGCCTTGCTGCAGTGGGAAGTGGGCAGTGGCGCTTACAGTAATCCCAAAGTGGTACAGCACCTCCAGTACATTCCTTCCTAGTGTTTCATGGACCATCCCAACCTACGTGTTTGAACAGAGGTCAAGTCTGGAAAAGCCTGGAATCTCCATTTTATAGTTAATTTCTGTTTGTTTGAACTCATTTTTTTCATTCCTGTTTTGGAATCATCAATTCAAAATAGAAAAGGCAAAGAAATGACACAACTGAACACAACCTAAGCCTTAAAATTCCTTATTATCAATCCTGACAGTTAATGCTGATGGTATATAATCCATGTAAGGACATATAAGAATTGTATTTTCTTTGAGGAGTTATATGTGCACATCATCGCAACTAAATATAATGAATTAAAACATCACAAAATTGTAGACTGTAACATTCCTTGAGAAAGTCCACTATACCAGCAACCTTTCTTGGCATTTGAGACACACGTGAGATTCGCATAGAGTGGACTTAATTAGCCAGCCGCGGCCTTGCACACAGTGAGAGGTAGGTGCCAGTCTGAGCCAGCATGTGAGGGAGTCAGCAAACCCAGACTTCTCAGTGTTGGGCTGACCTTTCACCCCCTAACTGCCCTAGCCCACTGATCTACCGAGATCAGAACAGTAACCAGGAAATTAGATGGAAGGCACTGTGCAGCTATAGCCTCTGTGAATTACAGCTATCTGACAAAACAGCAAACATTAAGGATGAAAGATAGAAATAGAAATGAGAATGGAAGCAGAGGGGGCAGGGGAGGGATGGGGGGAGGGGGGCCCTCTAGGGTACCTACCTCCTGGTGCACAGTAAGTGGAGACAGCCAGTCACAGAACAGAAAGGTGAGAGGTCATAGGGCATAAGTAAACAAGAAGGCACATTTAAACATCCACCTTTCACAACAAACCAAGCAAAAACAAAAACACACACCAAACAGACAAAATAAAAGCACAACGATCATGCCAGGGAGGGCAGGGAAGATGGGAGGAGAGGAGGAGGACACTGTAAAGACAGAATAGAAACATACAAAACGTATTTAATCTTCCGAAGTAAGATTTCCTTAATTCAGACATGTTTATCAAGAATTGAATCTGCCTCATTTATCTTTCCATAAGGTACAGCTTCTCCACTAAAAGCCTGAAAACAAAGAAATTTGCATGAAAAGACAGGTAATATTGGCATTGCCACCTTTTACCTGAAAAATAATCTTCTGAAATTTCATTATATTCATAGATTCTGTCCATCTTTACTGTAAATGTTCGTTTTGATTTGTTCATTTTTTCAGCTTTCACTGAACAAGGTGCACCTTAAGGTGTATAAATCCTTAGAGCAGGATGTGGTTTGTGTCAAAATTTCTGAAAGTAGGTTTTCTTCCAAAGCCACTAGTTACTGTACAGTACAGCAGTTGTGTGCTGCCCTGTCATGCTCTGCTGGCTCATTGACTCCTCTCCTCACATTTCCCACTATGCTTTCAGTTCCAAATGACAGCTTCAGACCATATTTATAGTATATATCAGAGAATATTCCATCAGCACTCACATCTAATAATTAAGTTTCAGTCTCAATATAACCTATCAATAATAAGGCCAAACACATTGATACGACCCTTTTCACTATATTTTAAATCCTTATCTACTTGGCAGAAAAGCATTTGCTTGATTAGTAATTCAAAATTAAATTTTGTCAATGGGGTCCATGTTGGGTTCTGAACCCATAAGTTCTTAACATAGCAAACTGGTTAAAGAAAGTTCCACATTGCAGTCCCATCACAGAATACACATGACAATTATGTCACCTGTCAAAATAATTTCACCCTTTTACTATTATATGAATACCTTACCATCCACACAGGATTATCTCTTTCAGAACTTTCCTGCCTCTGATGAAGGATGCAAATCAACCTCCTGTTCACTGAGAAGCATCTGATGTGGTTCAAGGACTTTTCTTAAGCATTTTCATCAAAGGTTTATAGGAGCTGCCTTGAAACAACACTGATCATATGTGGGGTTCTAGAATGAGACTTGCTTCTTTGCGTGCAGTGCCAAGATGAATGAGGCAGAATTACAGAATGTGGAAGGGCCCCTTTTTGCCGCTGGTTAGTCCATATCGCTACTAACCTAACTTCAACAGCCACCCTTCTCTGTCCGGGTTGAAGAACGTGTGCGTCAGGTCGTTTCCATCGTCTTCTGGGATTTTGAATGGTTCGTTCTTAATACTTTCATATAAATTCTGAAATAAAGAGAGAATATGGGGTTGTTGATGTATGACCTATTATAAAAGATGAGTCACCAGTGAGATACTGTCGTTGATCTTTGATGGATCGACTAAACAATAAAAAGTCCAGATTAAGAAAAATAACAAAATCTGTTCTGAGTCATTGGTTAACTTCATTGCCAATAGGGTTTCAGGTGAGTGAGAAATGCAATGCAATGGTACATGGCCTCCATCTAAATATTTACATCACTGGTCTGCCCGCTAACCAAACATTTAACATGAAATATTTCTGGAAAGAGCAATACTAAAATTAGGCCAGACAGTTTGTACATCTGAAGATCTTGGTCAAAAGGATGAACTAATCATTTAGGAAAACATGGGGTATGCTGTCCAAAAATATTCCAACATATCCGGACATTTATACTGACCAAATGGCATTTTCACGCAGAGGTTATACAACCATATCAAGTTATAGTTTGTGTATTTATCACCGTGTACAGTGCAGCAAGCATGCCTGGAAAAGCAGGAAACAGGCAGATGAAGTTCATTGTCCCTCTGCATAACCCCCATACAGAGTCTTCAAAGTATTACTTTCAGAGAGTGCAGAGGACTTTGGCTTATTCAGCTGCATGCAGAGAACTCTTACTCTCAGAAGCTCCTCTGGCAGGTCTCCTCCTTCATTGATCCCACGGTTCATGGAGATAAACCTCTCCACCGCTGGCTTGTCCCGAACGTTGGGGTTATGCAGACTGGTGTTCAGCATGATGATGGCAAAGGAGAGCACGTAGCATGTGTCTGCATGGCACAGAGACGTTGAGTCACACACAGATAAATATGTGTAAATAATTTTTGAGCAGCTATTTTTCCCTGTTTGTTCAATACAAATTTGAGGCATGTGTTACTGTCTCAATGCCCTCGGTTAATGCTGGACGGCATGCACAAGTGCATCCTTTGAAAAGTGTGCAGCATGCCATGGCTTCTTTTCACTCTGCAATCTACATACTGAGTGGTTATTACAGAGAACAGAAAAACTTAAACAGCTGATCTAGACAGTCTACATGTGGTTGATGTGCAGTCACAATGGAGAAATGATGCAGGGAATCACCCATAGCCCTCCCTCCATGGGTGATACTATGGCCAAATATACCGTCCCACAGACCTCCTGGCCTGTGGGACGTCTCAGCTGGATATACTAACCAAAATCTACACAAGCTTCTGAAGATAAGTTCCTTTATAATTAAGTTTAAATACATTTTGTGAATAGCTTTAGCTTTTTAGTCTTCCAGGCTATGTATCCTTTGTTTTATTTGTAAATTAAATGTTATTTCTGAGTGCACAGATCAAAAAGATCAGAACAGAACACTACTCACAGCTGGGGATATAACTTCTTCAGTAGAAAAGGCAATACGTTTTGTTAATTATGAATTTTTTCACCCTGTTTTAAATAAAACAAACACTCGGCCTCAGACATTTATAGATCAGCGGGCATGCACGGAAAATCAAAACAGTTTGGAAAGGAGAAAATTCTAGCCTTGGTATTAATGCACCAATGCATAAAAGTCCCTGTCTCTAAATAAATCATTATACTGTGCTAGTTACTGACAGACTTATTTTCTGCTGGTTGGTGCAGGACTGGCTCGGTGGACAGAAGAGCCTACACAAACTGTGTGTGCAGTCTTTATCTGACTGTGCCTAGTTGTGCTGAGAGCCCCAGGACCATTTAAGTCAGCGAACACAAAGCCTCTGTTGCTCTCAGAGGAGATGACTCTTCACAGAGCCATAACTCAGCCTTATACTTTCCTTACTAGGCACATCAGTACACAAATATGCATTAGTCACATATGATAAATCAAAGCAAACAGCATTGGTAAAAAAAATAAAAATATTCTGGGTTCAAACACAGAGGGAGGACAATAGAAGTGCTGCATAGATTTTTGCATGTCTTAGACAAATGAACAAATTATACTGGACCTAAATATATTAAAGTATCTTTAGGATGCCAATTAGACTATACAAGTTCCCTGTCCTTTTAGACTACATGGGGTACCTGCAACCTTTCAAATGCACCAGGTCATCCAGGGCTGTGTTGTGCAGCCTACTTGGATCACGTGGTCATCTACAATGCGACCTCAAACAACTCCATCATCACCACCATCTACAACCCTGTAACTCCCACGTAACTCATTAAACAGTTTGTGTGGGTGAGCAGGTGCAAATGTTAACCTTAAGCAGCTAGACAATAATATATTAAACAAGTTATTCAGGTAATTATTCTATGCATTGTTACAAACAGCCTCAGTTTTTATTTCAATGTAAATTAACAGCATTTGTACCACTGTTTTCTGAGTGGCTTGGTTTTTTTTTGTGCTATATATTTTGTTTATAGATTGGTAGTATATTTGTTTCTGTATTTGGGTATACTGTATAATTGAATATAATGTTGTATACATTATTCATTTCAGCAACCAGAGTGCCCCCCATAATTCACATTTTGGCATACTGTACAATTGATTTATGCAACATGTTTACCTTAAAGTAAAACAGTTCAGGGCACAGCAATATGGGATCTGCTAACTTACAGACCAAACTATTGTTGGTAAAAAAATTTTAAAAAGCAACACTGCTAGAAACCTATTGTGTTCAATGAATGGGTGGAAATATTTCATTCTTTGAAAAAACTGATTTTAAAGGGCTTATTTCATTCTTTGAAAAAATTGATTTAAAGGGCTTTTATGTCAAAAAGAAACTGCATAAAAACAACAAAGATGTGTTTGATTTGGTCTTTACAGAGTCTTGGAATAATGGAAATGTACCAAAAAAGGATTGATATAATCTTGCATGGAACTTAAGGAGGGGTTTAGCCCTGTTTCACTGCTGAGACTCTGACCTGTGGATTGAAAGACTCCTGGGTTACACTGGCAGTAGCGTGACGCAAAGGCCTCCATCATCCGATCAATTTTCTGAGCTTCTCCAGGGAGTCTAAAGCTCCACAGAAATTGCCTGACACAGTGAGAGAGAGCAGGAAAGAAGGGGGGATAGAGAGAGCAAGAGAGAGAGAGAGAGAGAGATGGATGATCCACAGAAAGTGTCTAATAGAGCTGGGTGTCCTGCACTCCAGGGTAGCTCTATACAGTAGGCCTGGGAGCAGTCATCATCTGCATTCTCTCAAGCAATGTGACAATTTAAGCAGGCTCCAGTGACAGCCAGAGCCCCTTCTGCAGCTCATAACAGACACAGTCACTGTGCACAGCGCCATTCTGTGATAAATTACCAGAGTTCACAGGCTATGAGTCACCCTCTTATATCTGGTTCCTTTATTTGTCATAAGATGGAGGTAGGGTCAAAGCATGTAGAATGAAATATGGCCAGACCATTGTTAAAAATGGCACTCCATTATTGCTTCGGTTCAGATTTTTCCCTGACTTAAATATGTTGAATGATTTCAGCAACATGATCAGTCTTTCGGATGACAACCCAGTGTGAAACCATGTTGTTGCGGTAATATCAAAATCACTGACTTAGGGACTGTATCAACAGTATGCTGCTTCCCTTTTCCACCATGTGTTTAACCTCCTGTTGTGCTACATTTCTTCAAACACACAGACAATAAATGATTCACAGCACATAAGAGTACCACCAATCCCACTATCTGGGATTTAGTTATGTGGACCTCAAATCAGTTCACTAATGGCATTGTCTTCCAGTGTCTTCTCCATGATAAAGAGAACCTGTGGCTCACCTCAAAGCCTGCACAAGGTTAAGATCTGCAAACTCATGAAGCTCCACAAATGCCTGGAGGACCTTGATGTTAAAATCATCCCTAAGAGAAGAAAAATGGAATTCATGTCAGGAAATGTGCTACTTTTCAATGAACAGACACAAGATACCCCGGGAAAATTGTGAAAATATTGAACATACAAACTTGGGTTATGTCAGCGATATAGAAATAATATTTTCACTGTGATATATAGGGCATTTTGTAGCAAAAATCCCTTTTGTAACATTCCATCAATTTTCCCCTTTAAATCAGCCCATATCACAGTGTCTCTTGAAGCAATTTAAACATTAATCAAAAACCTTTGGGAGATCAGGGTTCACAGTGCTCATAGTTTAACATGGTTGCAGATGCATTTGTTAAACATGAACTTGAACTCGGAGCTGATACCTAAAAATACCTACATACATATGGCACTGGACAGGGTCTTGAGAAATGTCACCCTGCCACTGTACCACATAGTCTGCATTCATATATGACAGTTTAAGCACACACTGTACTGTAACAGGTAACATATCATTCTGGTATACAAACAGTCTTTTAAAAATAATCTTACTGCATTAGCATTACAGCCACCATGGGCATAAATGCACACCGATGGTAGGGTAGATGCCATAAAACACATTGTCACTGTGAAAAGCTATCCTTGTTTAGAATAAATTCACAAGTTGACTAAAGCTCATTGAATTGGAAGACATTATCCTAAGATTGATTCCTGTTGCCAGATTTAAGTGTTAATAGTTGAGATATCTATGCACAGCATTAACACTGGCAAAAAGAGAATCAGGTGAGGAAAATAAGGAATAAACTAATTTGCTGTGACATGCAGGATTACACACTTTTAACCCAACTCACCATTTCACTTTCTCTCTATCTCTCTCTCACACACACTCTCTCTCTCTGTTGTGTAAATGTCCCTTTTTCTTTTAAACATGCGATAATATTTTCTTTAAATGTCATTCAAAAGTAATATTTTATTAGAAATTTTTAATACTGCATTTCTCCCACACCATACAATGTC
This sequence comes from Anguilla rostrata, assembly GCF_018555375.3. Taxonomy (NCBI): domain Eukaryota; kingdom Metazoa; phylum Chordata; class Actinopteri; order Anguilliformes; family Anguillidae; genus Anguilla; species Anguilla rostrata. The sequence goes on from NC_057934.1 coordinate 51,499,289, forward strand.
ATGGATAATGGTGTCTGTTTTAGTATTTGATAATAGCTGTAGATAATGTAAATAATAAATGTTAGTATAATTTAAAGATATAAAATCAACACTATCATTTAATTAATGTTAAAGGTGACCACATTATGACTGGAACATTAATGAAAGATGTGTCACCACGTATGCAAATAACAAAGACAGTAACTGTCACATGAATATAAATACAAAACCGAGAATCAATACTCCGTGACATTTGTCTGTTTGAAAAGGCATTCAGAGGTTTGGCTAGCGAACAAAAACCCAAAGGATCAAAGTCTTCAGGTCAGCTCCAGTAATCAGACATAAAAAACTGTGCAATACACCATGTGAGCCTTTCAATAACAATCACTTAATGCTAATTCATAACTGCTCAGCCAAATCATTCAACAACAGTACACGTACAATATTACAATGGAGTAGTACGGGTGTTTTCCATGACCAGACCCACTCGCAGATCTTTGCACATAAAAAAAAAACACTGTGCTTGTTTTGGAACAAACCACTACCTTGAATGAATTCAGACTTTGATTCCACGATTCTTTATCAGATTGTGTTATTGTGTGAGGACATCATTTGACTGTTTGAACAGAGGAGGTACAGCAATATTTTAGTTTTTTAATGCAGGTCTCCCAGGCTGGCTTGTTTTCATTGGCAACATAACAAACACATTGCAGGAATGATTTGTATTGTTTGTGGAAAACTATTTTCATCTATAAATCCAGACTGTTAATTTCCTGAAACTCAGAAGTACAGATCTGGTTGACTGGCATTATACAGGACACACATAAATATAGCAAAGACACATGCAGGAAACAAATAAAAAAATATTCATTATTTCATGAAAAGATATTCAGGTGCAAAAAAGATCTTGACACTTACCGCTCCCCTAAGTAATCCCCAATAACAGTTTTGTTCAGACCCTCGCCTTTGTACAGAAACTGTGCAATGTCTTCAGGAGTGTTCTGTAACAGGTCGTTTTCCAGGAGAAACTGAATTCCCTGTAATTAAGACAAAGTTTATCATTTTAACAAAAGCACTAGGATAGCTACATTTACTTTACCAAAACTTTTTGGGTACCATAAATAAATAAATTGTGCGTAAAAATACTTGACTACTTGAGATCATTGACTATTTAAACATAGTCTTTGTTAAATTGGTAATTCATCACCAAACAATCATCTCTGATTTAAGAAGATAAAAAGGCCTTACATTTTGCTAGGCATAAACAATACAGTTGATCTTCACAATAACTTTGCCTGTAAATTGTCAGCAGCTGTAGTAGATGGACTCTATGTTTTTAAGAAACAAACCTATTAAAATGCCTGTAAAAATAAATGCACTTCACATGACCTGTCAGTCTCATGTGGTTTGTGTTTTACTCATTCTGTTTTTCGACCGTAAATTCTCCCATTAAACTGAGCAGAACCAAATAAGAATTTTAAGCCACTTTATAGACAAACGAAGAAAGTAATATATAAACTTACTTTTTTAGGATCCATATTAAATTTCTTCCTGCCCATGGCAATCTGTTTGTTTCTCTGTGATGTTTTGCTGCAATATGGCATTCAGAATGTTGTTTAGTCATTTGATGAAAAAAAAGATCGGTACATTTTTCAAAAACAGTACATTTGAATTATTTTCTGTTATGAGGGTATATGAATTTACCAAAGACTTGATTCAGGTATTCAGTTCTAGATGGTGAACAGGGGCACAGTTTTTAATATAAATGATCAACCACAAACCTGTAATACAAATATGTCTGAATAGCTTTAAGCACTCAGAGCAGGTATCGCACACCACACAATGAAAATTTTGGTCACAGTGAATTTGGCCACTCTTATGCTTAGAGGTGACGGTTCAATCCAAAATGACGGCCACTGACTCTGCATGGTGCTGTGCTTTTAAGAGACGGATGGAGTGGAGGGTCTGCTTTGGACTTCATGCCACTGATGCCACAATCTGGAGTTCTGAACATGTGAGCCATCCCAGCTTAGACAGGTCTACAGCTGTGATCACTTAGTCTGGAAATTTCACCTGCGACGCTTCCATTAAGCGATTGTGTCTGAGCCAATTCACTAAACACAGCCATTTACACTGAGGCTGTGGACCCATAATACATATAATTAGCATAGGCTTGTGATGACAGCCTAAAACAAATATTTGAATGCAGACTGCACTCTTTCAGTTAAGATTAAAGGATAGAGATTATATGTAATTGTTTGCATCTAAGCTGTGCTGTACTCACCTCTCCCCCACACATGTCAACTGTTCAATTTCAGTCATGACTTCAGCAATCTCAAACTTCAACCTCTGCAAGAGATTTTGAGACATTTTACCTGAACGTCCTCTAACTTGCATAGTTACAGGAATCTTGTTTTCATAGCAATGAACTGCAATGATTCAACATGACATTTCGTCTTTCAACACCTTTAATACTTAACATGAAGAAACCTTAATCCATTGCTGAATCCCAGCATTTCTTACTCCTGAAAGGTTTGGAAAGCTGAAAACTGTAATCAGTGCAACATGTTACCATGCTCTGTTAAGAAGTGAGGAGACATTTAGCCGTTTATACAAGCAGATAAATTTGGTCACCTCAATATCATCCAACAGCTCTTTTTTCCTCCGTCGTATGTTTGACAGCTCGTCCCTTTCATCTAGCGAGAGATCCTCAGGTACTGCAAGAGATTGCACAAGGGAATTAGCCAGGACCGTGTACCTGCTGCTCACAATGTATTTAACTTTGACATAAATATAGCTGTAATTTCTTCCATATAACCCATTTGATCAAATACAGTAGAAAAATTGCATTTGCTGAATTAATATGAGAGCACAAATAAATCTTCCACATGCAATTGCTCCTGCCATGAGGAAATTAAAGTGTTTGCCCCTGAATACTTAGAGAAATATACCATAAATAAAAATCCATCGAGATAGAGTTTCTTCCCATTAAAATGAAAGCGCCCCTATAAATTATAATAACCTTGGACCTCAACCCACAGACAAGGGCTAGGGATCTAGTAAAATGAAAATCAGTGCATTTATTATTTGAAAGTGTCAGCAATAGCTTGTTTTTTGCTTTATCACAGCAGTGAGGCCAGAGTTACGTGCCAGACCTACTCTGAGTACAGGATATTGTTTGTTTAATGTACAAAGTACATAAACATGAATTATGGACGATCACTTCCGCTATAATCAAAAACTGCTCCAGTCTCTCCTAACCATTCCTCTGTAACGGAACATTTCACAAAACTCACATCAGCACATTATCAATGGAAATGACTCATAAAAGGACCAAACCAGCTTGTCTCTTTCGTAAAAGCCAGGAATATGCCTCCAACTTCTTTCAAATTTAGCAGAAGCAAATGACATTGTTCCTTCATGTCCTGTGTTGCTCACTTCTTTGCATCCATTGCAGAGTAGAAACCCCAGCGTCTTGATAAGCCCAGCTTTTTTCAGTCCACTCAGCAGCTTTGAGATACAGTTTTCAATTGTTAATAAAAAGGAAAGCTTTTTAACAATGATACATACCAGTACTTCCAGTGGAGTAGTAAGCATACGTTTTGAGGAATCATATTATACAGGAAAGGGCAAAAGCCTTACAGCCAAAAAATATAACGTATAAATTGAACATGAAAATGCACTGGATTCCCAGCTGAGCTAATGCTGTGGCTGAAATACAAAGATATAGAGATTATTCTATGAGGCTATGTCTCCACACAATGCTCTCTGGCTCTTCATACAGTACATAAAGCTCTGATTGTCAAGTGGTCCCCTGTAGGCAGGCTGCATAATGTGCAAAACAGAGCATGCACCCTCCTACACTTTTCAAAGAATACCATCCAAGAAAAAGAGAAAAGTGGCTCCATTCATGGCAGTTGAACTTAAAAAACAATCCCTTCTGTGTGTTTGCAAGCACACTGACAGGAATGTGAAACACTTGATATTTTGATCATTGTGGAAGCTCAGTTTTAATGCATTAAACATGGTTTGAATGGAATGGGAGCTGAACCTGTCCACCGGTTCGAATAAGCCAACCTCTCCCGGAACCCTCCCCATACACTAAATGTGGATCATTTTATGAGAAAATGTGATGTTCATATTCATTTTTATTGCTATCCTCCATGTTCTCTAGCAGTACTGCCAATGCAGAATTATGATCACGTTTACCTCTCACATGGACTGACATAAAAATGGCTTTGCCTGTGCAACTTCCATTTTGTGGGGTATGCCCTTCTGCTCGAGGGTTTGATTGAGCATCCATGCAAGATTTGCATGCAGACCCATGGTTATGGATCCAATTTATTTCCATAGGTGTAGTACAAACTTGAACTGATGGCTTTTGTTGCTCCATGTCACTGTTGTTGTTCACACTGCTATAAAAACATCCAAACTGTCACATATGAGTGAAAAAACTGAAATTTGGCTCACACACATCTATGAATCAGAGAAGACTATAAATTGATTTATTTCTATTTATATCAATTTTTTCTATTTTATTTACTTATTTCTATCACTGCTGGCGCAAAGCATAGGAAAAGCAAATCTGTCCAGCATTTCTCCTATATGTACAGAGCACCAATTCGACAATAGCCCGGGGGCTCCTGAGGGGAACTGCGGTCCAAATGGTGTTCAGTAAACACAGAGCAATCGGGCTCTAATACTATAGAATATATACTTAAATCTGTCCACTTTTCATGCCACAGATGATTCTATTTTGGAAGGGCTTCATAGATTTTTTGGGAATTATTGTATTTTGATTAAGAATCAAACATTGTTTTGCCTGGTGCCTACTATCTATATCCCTCCCCACATCTCTCTGTCTAAGCCTCTGTCAGGGATAAGGACAGCACTTAGTTATCTGTTTGTGACAACCCTCACATTTGTGTCTAAATTCTGTTTGCCTCTGTTCAGGACAGAAGTGCAAACTGAAAATGATAATTCACTGTCATTTATTTTAGAAAAGACAGGCCTACATAAGTCCATTAGTTTATGTGACATTAGTTTCTTGGATATAACAAAAATACAACAAGTACAGCTAATGAGCTATGCTGTGAAGGATTTCCTGCTCTACTATAGGCACTTTATTACAATGGACAGGATGCAGACACAAAGTCAGTTGGGTGGGGTTGCATGTTACAATAACAATGTTACGTAGCACAGTTCACCTTAGTTGCTACAATGACCATGTGTAAGCATATGCAAGAGCATTGCGCACTTTTTCTACTTTACTCAATATAGCCTAGATGACAGTGTTTCTATTTTGAAAAATTGTACTGTGAACTGCAAACAAACATGTCTGCGTCCCCTGACTTTAAAATGTTTTACAGTTTTCCAGCTGGCATCATTTTAGCTTTTTCCTACTGTCATATCATTTTCACTGATGCTGCACTGGCTCGGAGTGGTGCTTTGTTTCTACAAGCAGGGTGCACTGAGAATAGCTGACTGTCCCTGCATTGCACTACAGTTCTGTCAGTTTCTCTCTCGGGCATTCTGGTGGCTGTTTGACAGGCCGAGGAAAAGAAGGCTGCTTCCAAACTGAAATAAGTAAAACTTCATAAGTAAAACTTTTTCTTAAAATTCCTAATTCTTCAGCATTTCTGGGAGAAGTTACTGCTTTTGATGGGACGTGGGTCAAGCTAGATTTGTTGCCCTGCTCAGAGGCTTCCTTGACAGACTCACTGACAGAACTACACACATTAGCTGAGTTTGAAACGCAGTACTCATGCAGGAAGGACCTGTATTCCTCACAGAAGCCACTCCACCTGCTCCAGCCTGCCTTCAGTACCTCACGTGAACAGCATTTATCGGAGTAATTTGGCTTACAAAGCAAGCTCTGTTTTTGAGTTCTCATTCACACTTTAGTATCAATGAACACAGTGACCGAATAACACTGCTGTGAGATGACTGCTCTTTTCAAACTTGCTGAACACACGTTAAATGTTAAAGAAGCCATTCTCAATTCAAGCACTCAAACATTAATGAGATTTCATTAAATATTTACTTAGTGCAGAACATTGATGATTCAGGTGAAGCTCCGAGAAGATTTTCCCATGATTCACCCTGCTCTACGGCCCTATATACTATATGGAAGTATCTCATGAATAACCTAAATAAATCTATATGGCTGGACGACTCCTATGTTCTGAAATGGGGCTATATAACTCAAGAAACAGCACTTAAACAAAGTTAAAGTAAGTATAATAACCAACAATTTTTCTAGCAAATGATTTTGAAGTACGTTAACGAAAATAAACCCACCCTGGCTCGCAGACTGGCACTCAGAGCATCGCGTGTAATGTACAGTATTGCAGCTGTAGTAATCTCAGTGAACAAGAAGCAGTGTGGAGTCAGCACAGTAAAAGACAGCAGAAGAAACCATACTATGGAGAGTATCCTTTGCACTGTCATTGCAATAGGCCCTGAGACCCCCCAGTAACCTTGACTGAGCTGTCACCAATGGCAACCAGTGAGCTACAGCAGGGCAGGCAGAATCAGGACTTATCTTTAAACTGATAATAATCCTGGACCTGTGTTTCATGATTAAAAGAGATGCCCAGTTTTAGTCAGGATTGCTGCCAGTAGCCGATTCCTTTTTATTTAATTGTCTCTAATGTGATAGCATTACCATTGTGCACTGCACAACAAACCTTTTTAATCATAACAAAGAGAGATAATTGTGATTTTAACAGAGATAAGAGACTGGTTTTTAACCAGTATTTTTCCCCATTACAATTAAAGTTCCATGGAACATTTACAAAGGAAGAGGCACCACATTATTATATGTACAATTTTTAAAAGCCGAATGGACCGCACATTTACATATCATGCTGTAATATAATTGCACCTTCAAAGGAAAAGGAACACTTAATATAAATGACACATTTTTTGCTGTCCATCAGTGAGCAATTTTGGTGATAATGTTTTTTTTTTGTTCTTAATTCCTTATTATCTCATGATTAGTTCCTCATTATCGGTTCCCTGACTCCAAACTGAAGCACAGTATTTTATCACGGAGGCTTGACCAGGGGAGTTTTTCTACCATCCCCAAAAGATTCTGCTTCTACATTATTTATCATATCATATTTGTTTTTTTTTTCACAACAGCAAAGACCATGAGTGAACGTTTTACTACAATGTTGATTGTTGATTATTTGAATCTGTATTGACAGTTTCTTATTTATACTGGGAAAATATAGTTGAACAGCCACTTCACACCAAACTAAAAACTGTAATGAATTCAATCATACCATTGGATTGAATTTTGTATTTTATAAGTAAGGAGAATTTTAGACCTTGGAAAATGGGTGCACCAATGCCTAGATGATCTAAAAAACTAAGCCTGTGCGGTTTCATTTGTTAAATTATAAATTTAAATTTAAATTCCAGTCGACACAAGGTATCATGCAAATGGCCTTCTTCAGAAGTCCTAATCTGTTATCAGTTAAGCTGTAAAACATTGCTGGAAACACAGCTGGGTGCACTCAAGCTTGCTATCAGCTGTGAGTGTGATATCTAAGCTAGGAACTCTGCATGAGCGCCACATACTGAGAGGCCTGGTGGCTGAGCAGTCAGGATGTCTAGGGGCATGATCCTCATGGTAGTCTGTAAATCCCTGGTCCTCTACTGGCCCTGTTCACCATTCAGTGAGTAAGGCCTGATGGGAAGGCTGTATGTGGAGAACACAGGCTCAGGAAAGAGCTACAGCAACAATGTTTGTTTTATGATAGTGGACATTAATAAGGCTCTACAAATTATATTGCAATTTCAATCCACTGCAGCCCTCTTCGATCCATTCGGGAAATCAATGTTGTGCCTTGCTTCATGCTTTATGATATGGAACCATGTCTCACTGTACTTGAAACAAACAGATTAACGCCAGTGGCAGAGCTATTTTTATCTTCTCCAGCCAGTGCTCTTGAGGGATAAACTGTAGCTTGTGCCAAACTCTGATACCTTTCATTCTTTCTTGTTTTTATGAGCAAAAGCAAAATTGAAAAAAGAACAGTTCCAGTTGCTTATTCATGGGTAAATGAGAGTGGGGAGTTCTCTTTATCTTTGCACACCACCCTGTTTGTAGTGCTTAGCACACCTCTTAATACAGTGCACACTGCCCCAAGTGTTATTATGCTTTAACTGAACCGCCAGCACAATCTGGGCAGAGAAGATGAAGCGAGAGCAAAACTGACCGTCTCCACAGCACTTAGGCCATCCCTCTGTTCACTCATCTGCAGAGCTGTGTTAACCCCACCCCCCACGCATGCACGTACACACACAATCACACACACACACAGAAACTTTGCCTCAGCAAAATAGCATCAGTCTATTTAGCTACTTCATATCACCCATGCTCAATAATCAGCTTAAACACACCAGTCTGAAGATCAGGAATTATACCACAGTAAAAGCAAAGGCCTTCGATACTGAAATCGGTTTTTAAAACCAACAATGCATGCATTCCTCCTCTTTACCTACAGAGTCAATGCAGAGTGCGTCTGAATACTGCACACTGTCGAGTGCAGCTGTGTAGCAATCCCCACCGTTAATTCACTCCAGTCAAAAGGCACTACCATGGAACAAAGTTACAGTCCAGCTACCATGACAGGTGATCAAGTTCCTCAAAAAATAAGAAACTACAGGCTAAAAAAACAAACCTGCCTTTATTTAGCATGCCTTTTTTAGCAGAGTGAGCTGCAAACCATCTGAAAATTCAAGCTCTAGAAGTTCCTTAAAATGTTCCTCTCTCGGGGGGGGAGAGGAGTGCGCTGAACGCATTAAAAATGCAAAGATAAGTAAATACATGTAAATATACCACATGCAAAAGGAAGCCAACCTGCCTGATCTACTTTTTTAAAACAAGGCAGACTTGCAGGAACACTATCTTACCTATTAGGGCCAGGAAGTAAACTATTACAGAGCTGATATCAGCATCTGAAAGAGCTGTACACAATCTCAATCTCACAATCTCTAAACTGACAGATCTGTCAGTTTAGCTTTAATGACTAATGAGAAAAAAGCCACCTAAACATTTTATGTGCATTGGACATCGGTATTCTGTTGATGCATACTGTCCCTATGAGCAACCTGTCCAATCAAAGGATAAACAAGTTGAAATTTAATCAGATCTGGGAAGCCAAAATTGCATACCAAATGTGGTAACAATATAACCCATTTATCACCACCTTGTGAAAGTATACCTTCTGAGATGATAAAGTGGCTTATTGATAATAGGCTTAATACAGAGTATGCAGAACCAAAGGAAGCACAGTGAAACTCTTCAGCTGGAAAGGGTGCATTCCCCTGTTTGTGAAACCCCACTGAGATGAAAGTCCAAAATTAACTCCATGCCAGTATTATATGATCCTACAGCATATCCCCAAAGCTCTCTGAACCTTGCTAAACTGTCAAGGATTATCTCTGTGGTGATTCTTCATGAAAATGCAAATTTGGCTAGGAAGAGCAGTACCACCAACTGCTTCCAGATAAAATGACATCCCAAAAAAAAAGCCCTTTGAAATTTAGGATATCCTACTAAAACCTTTGCAGGGAGCACACATCACACAAAATCTGCAGCAGCAACATGACTCACAAGAGTACACTATTACTTACCTCTAAAAAATAAGACAACAAATATGCAAGGCATCCTATGTTTTTAAGTAATGAGAAAGCAATGATGAAAAGAGATAGAGAGATGGAATTCCACAAAACCCCTCCCGAGGGAAATCCCTGTGTGGCCCAGACGCCCTCATTAACAACTTCAGAGCCCCCCTACTTCAGAGCTAGCAGGTGGCCAAAACAAACAACAGCCACACAAGCTCTGCCTCCCATCATTCTGCCTACTCCAACTGCCCTCATGTCTCATTCACTTTAAGAGACGCTGTTCAAGTATTGTTAAATCCTTCCGTATAACAATAATGCTGGACCCTGTTTAGATGGTGATAGTGATGACTACCATGCTCGTGCTTGAGAGACAGTGACTCATGACCAGCAGTTTTCTATGGAAAATGAGAAGAGTATGACAGGGTATGAGACCCTGAGAGAAGAAAGGCCAATTCCTTGCTGGGACATCAATCGCAAGACAGCATTTTCAGGGAACTGAAATTTCATTTTGACAGTGCAAAATAATTCTTCAGGCCATTTTTTGTCTTTTACATTTTTGCTACATTTTTGATATTCTTTGCCACATACAATTATGAGCTTTGACATAAGTAGCAGTGCTTAGTGCAACTTTATGCGCTTGTGCCGTTGCAAAAGGGATTTTACTGCAGACGGAGGGCAGGCTTTGTGTCAGTGGCAGGAAAGATGTGTCAGAGGAGAAGGCAGTCATAAACTCAGCATATAAATAGCCTCATGCCAGCAAGCTCCAGCGCACAAAATTCTGTATTTTATGTCATACCTTGCAACCAGAACAATTGACATGCTCTCCCCATTCACTCGAAATCCATGTTGCATGAAGACTTCAAAGATTTGCACCATAAAAACAGGGCTTTTAGGTTTACATCTGATGTTACATCTTGGTATATCCAGGGAGGTTTCTAAGCCTCTTATATACCTCCTTGTTATATCAGAGGACACAATAAATTCATTTTTCATTGATAAAATAATTGTTATGGGCCCTCCTTTCTGCGTCAGCCTAATAATATTCTGAAATGTGCTGCTTGTTTTTGCTCTACTCTCCAGATTAGAAAGTGACAACAAGTGATGGAGACCCTCAAACCCATAATCTACTGACTGTCCTCAATCCCTTCAACTTGATTTCACCCAGTTTTATGCATGTGGAATGAGCTGACAGCTGGCTGTAATCCCTGCACACTCCCACTGCGATTATCCACAATCTCATCCCGGACTGTCAGAGAGGAAGTGAGGGACCTGTGCAGCTGCACGCAGTCCCCTCACCGCTAACCTACTTTAGCGCTGGATGTGACTGACGCATCCGGGTTTGCATGATCGGTGATTCACATGGGCTGTTCCTCTGACGAACCACCCAACAGTAAACTCTGCATGTTTTGCCATGAATGCCTGCCACATGCTATTCTGATGGGAAAAGAAAGAGTGAAATCTACAGGAATCAAACCCTAAAGGAGCCTCTGATAGATCAAATGATTAAAAAATGTATGTCTTTTAAAATGTATCTGGAATGAATTATGTTTGATGCATTGGCTTTCATTTCATACTGGTTAATTTTATCAATGTAAAAGTTTGTTATATTTTACTTTTCAATTAATTGTACATTAAATATATATTTATTAATACACACTATTATATATTAATAAATCATTTATTTATTAATTGTGTGTTGTCAAGAAGACATCAGTGCAGTTAGGGATTAAGAGACAAACTTGTGATGTCTGCAGTATGATCAATGGAAATCTGGACAGATATTGCATTACTTCTCTGTGACTGCACTATAATTATCTTTACAAATAATCATTAGAGTTATACAACTTTAGCGAAAACACATAATGTCATTCAGATTTATCTGAGGATATCTCTAGCCACTATATAGTTAGACGAGTGCATCTAATTTTGTTTAGAAATAGGAAAGGGTGGGACATACTTTGGGAAGGAGGTCTGACATTTCCTGGAATTCCATACATTCGGTCAATGTTCCTCCTGTGCTAGTTAGATATATAAATGATTCCAATATATAAATGCCTTTCATACTAATAAGGCGATTCAACATTCCTTGACATGTCTTTCTGTAAAATGTAAGCAGCATGTCACTTCAACTATTCAGTTATGAAAAACATTTTTTGAATATTATTGTTTGTTAACCCAATTGCTGATGTTTTATTTTAAATGGTACAAACTCATGCAAATTTATAGAAAGTATATTAAATTGCGAAAAATGTCAAAAACTTTTTTCCCAGTAATATTTCCTGATTAAGTGTGTGTGTGTGTGCGTGTATGTATGTACATGCATGAGTATGTGTGGGAGGGGTGAGGTGCCCATCCTTCCCTCCTCCACTGAAGTACTCAGTCACCACACATCTATCTCCATGCACCTGTATCAGTGTAATCTCCCCAGCAACAGCAGCCATATTCACTGAAAAACCTAACATTTACTTTCTTATGTCCAACAATAATACATCCAAATGCCAGCCCTGCTTACTATTGGTAAAGAGCACAAATGCCCCAGAAAAATGCCACCTATCAGTGAGGAATAAAAGACTTGCTTTCATGCGGGAGACAGAATGTCCCTGTAATAAGGATACACACACTTCCTGCCTCTTCAGCAGATTTAACAATTGGTGAGCACTTACATAATGGTTCCCTGCCTTTTCCTCTCATCTACGTAGTCTTCCCTTTCCGAAAACCTGCCCAGAACAAATCCTTGAACTGGGGGAATGGAAACACTGTGAGAGGCTGATCCAAAGCTTTAGGGGCTTTTCACCACAGTGCTGGGAACTCCACAGATTTCCACAGCAAAATCATCATTCCTGTTCTGAGAAAAAAAAATAACCCCACATTTTGCTTGCACCTTCTAAAATCTCCCAAACCCCTTGCATGGTTGGTCAGAATCCGATTTCATTAAGCCGATTTTCAATTATATTTTTTAATGCATGTTCAAGCCAAATCAAGCTGGTGAGGATTCTCTTTTTGGCTTGTGCAGTCAGTTAAGGGACTCAGGCTTTGGCTTCTCTGGGGCAGAAAGCTAACAGTTAGCCTTCGTCATCACTGCCAATCGTGCATCTCAAGCACCCCCTTCCAAGGAAAAGAAAAACATCTTGGGGGCGTCCACAGCATTCCCACAAATCAATTCCATGTGTAGTATCCAGACTATTCCTGAGTACAGCTGCTTTCAGGCTCCTCCATAGCCAACCCTTGGCTGCCTGATGATTCGGCTCTCATCAAAAGCTGTCTCAGCATTTAGTGTGAACCCTCTATAGCCAAAAACTACAGCAAGAATCCATAACCTTACTTGGCAAAATTAACAAAATCCCTATCTACATCTTCTCAATCTCAGTTTAAGTCCCTAAATAATAATATTATTTCAAGAGGAATGCCTAATAATGGCTGTAAGAACTTAATCAACCCCCCCCCCCCCCAACATTCGGCATTTTGATCAGCTGTAATTACACTTCAGAGGGCCAACATCCTACCCTGAAATTATTTATTCCATTTATTTATGTATTGAGTATAGGGCAGCCTTTCTTTGGTCAGTTTCTTTCAGAAACTCCTTTGTGCCTAGCACAAGGGCAGATTCACCACTCCGAGTGGGCGGCAGAGTGCAAGAGTGCCACTGAAAGCACCTAGTGGCTACGGCAAAACTGGCAGATTCAGGGAGGGCAGCGGCCGTGGCAGGCCGCCCTGTGACCCCCGGCAGACCTGACTGCAGACGGTATTGACAGGCTGGTGCCCCCTCAGTGTCCTGCTGAGGGAGGAATGCAGCCCAACAGCTGTTTTGGTGACAATGGCTGCTTGTTCAACGCCTCGTGCCAGGCAGCGGCCCGCGAAATGAGAGACAGGAATGCAAAGCAGGAGTGACCGCGCCCACAGCGTGCATCACAGCCCGTAATGGTTTTCCCTTTATAGTGGCCCGACAGTCCGATCGCAGAAAGAGTTATGAGTTACTCTGTATGTTCTTGCCAAAAGCATATTTTACCGTGACATTGTGTTGGTTCAAATGATCACAGATGGCAATTTTTACATAGCCCCAAATGTTTCGCTTGGACTGAATAAACAACCAACATATTCAGCACACTGAAGCGTGAAAATAAAAAATGCTTTCATCATTCACTCCAGTTCCTCTATGCTCTGTGATTGATTAGTGAGGCATTGTGAAGATATCCCCCATGTTTGGTGACAATCACACAAGCTGAACTAAACAACCACTGTTTTTATGGGCATTATTATCAGACCGTATTGCAGCTAGAACTTTCAGTACCCTCTGGTCAATCACTTCAAACCTCCAGAGAATGGGAGGAAAAGGTTTTCAAGTTGGTAATTCCCACAGTCAGAAAAAGGCAACAAATTTGTGTAAGGAACAAACAATGCCAAAGAAAATAAGGAAGCAAGTCACTGAGGTTATCTTCTTACCATGACACAATCACAACTGCCAGGAACCCTTAAAAGCACAACTGAGACCCTGAGTACTTTTCTTTCACTTTTTTCCAGTCCAATTATGTAACCATCCCAGAAATATAGCTGTGCTGAAAAAACATTTATGATAAGTTTTTAATATAAAATAAATGTGGCAGTATATCTGCTGAGGATGTATAAGTATAAATGGATTAATGAAATCCATATGCCTTTTGGTGTGCCAGTTTCTCTACACACAGAGTATGGTCTGATATGCATGCAAAGCAATGCTCTCGCTGACAGATATAATGTGATCTAATTCTACTTATGGCACATTTTGTCTGTCTTCTGTGCCATTAGCAAGTGAACAAGTGAAGCAGAACAAATTATGCCCCAACTTTTGACCATATGCTCAATGGCTACTTGACACAGAAGGCTGCTTTTGGTTTCAGGGCAAGATTGAAGCAGAATCTGCAAAGTAGTTCACATTGGTACATAGCTGATTCTCTTAATGAATTATCAGGGTTTGGATGTCCTTTATTCCACTCTCTGAATGCACTGATTTTGAAAAACATAATGCATTGCTACAGTATTACCTACGCATTTAACCACATCAAGAAATACCATGAAAAAACATGAGGGTTGATGGGGAAAGAGAGACTGCTGAAGGCAAAGATTTTGTGAGCAGAATTGCTATCTTCACTGGACCATGCAAGTTGGATGACAGAATCATCATCGGAGTGTGACCACCATCCACTCTGTTGTTCTTATTTCTTTTATTTCTTCTTTTCTCCACAACTTTTCTTCCCATCCAAACAAGCAGCACCAGCAACATCAGCTGCCTACACTCACATTGCATACAGCTGTGAAGGCTTTGACTGCTGCAGCGGGCCCAGCGAGACACATCAAACACAACACGAGGGACCACACAGAGAAGGAGCTCCATGAGGCAGCCTCTTTGCCTGTTCATTCATATTCACAGTCCTCACATTACAGAACTGGCCCTGTCACTGGCCAACATCATCGCTGTGCAACTTATACATGTAAAACAAGAGATGCCAGTCAGGAGTGACCAGTCTAAGAGCGGTCATCACCAGGACCACTGGGTGGCAACTCCAAATGTGTGAAACCATCAGCAGTAAAGGCCAAACACATCAGAGTGTTACTTCACACCGAGACCTTAAATTCTGTCTTGGTTACACAGGTGCAAATGACAATACCCCATCAGCTGTCTCTGCAAAGTCAATGGTCAAGTCTAGATGAAAAGACAGGTTCCACATGATGTAGCTTTACATATTTCTACACTGAACTCATGCATCAAACCTTTCCATTTAGCATCACAAGACCACATGCCTATCTATGCTGATGTGCTCAGTCACATTTTTCAAAGTACAAATAAATTTCTGTGCCCTCCACCAACAATGTAAGAATCATATAAATAAACACCATTGACTTTACAGCCAAAATGACAATCTAGTTTCAGTGAAGGTTATTTATGAAGGTGGCCCATAGGGTCACCTTTGAGTGAAGTGGTCTCTGTGGGTGAGACCGGCATATTTCTCCAACATATTAAATGCCCCACACACTTGCCTGCTTTCTCTGGTTAACATTTGCTCTTAATTAAACACAGGGAGGAATAGCCTAAGAAGGAAAATGGTTCTTAAAACAGAACCTTGGCCTACCATCCAAAACAATTACAGGTGGTCACAATCACGCCAGAGAGTATACAGACAACAGTGTAATTAAATCACATCCAACACATTGTGCCCTGCTGTAAATACAGGAAAAATGTAAGGGTAATGTTCATCTTCAAATAATCTGGAAGATGACAATTTACAATATGTCTGCTTCTGATGCTGTTTGCAACTCAATCATACACAGTTACTGCATTAAAAGCAAGTCCAGGCAATGCATTCAGTTCAGCAACACCCATACCCTCTCACACAAATCCTACTGTAAAGACCTGGATTTACATTATAGACTGCCTTAGGCAGTCATTTAACTGTGTTACCATTTTGAAAATGTGACAGCAAAGATATGAACTTAATACACAGTCTGAATGAAACTATGTATTATCTTTGTACAAGATATATTTAAATAGTTGAAAAACCTGTAATATTTACATCTTGTTTAGGTATATATCGTAGTTATTATGCATAGGTGTGTAGCATCTGCATTACACAAAATCTTTCGTGTTTAATACACGATGATTTCACTAGTTTTATCTGTAGGCGATCAACACCCTAACTAGAGGGAGGGGTCTTGCTTGTG
This sequence comes from Anguilla rostrata, assembly GCF_018555375.3. Lineage (NCBI taxonomy): Eukaryota > Metazoa > Chordata > Actinopteri > Anguilliformes > Anguillidae > Anguilla > Anguilla rostrata. The sequence goes on from NC_057934.1 coordinate 51,515,600, forward strand.
GGAATGTGACACACAATTTATAGTTAGACATCACAAACATGCCTTTCTTAACCTTTAACGACGAAATTTTACTGTGTAAACCTGCGCGAACTAAATGAACGTCAATTTGCCCATGTGCAACTATTAAAACTAAATGAACAGTGAGGTTCTTAACGGATGAATGAAGTTAAGAATGTAGCCTACAATTTAACCGTATGCCAATGCGATGCCTGAAAATTATATAGAGCATGAAAAGGGTTAACGCTACAACGGGTTAGGAATGGCTGAGTGGAAAAATATACACACTGCCGAGATGCAGTTTAGCCTGTCCTACATAAATACACAGATTCATCATTCTTGCTTTTCGTAATACATTATTAAGCTACATTTTCACCACATTTATGACCTGTGAGGAAACAAAATTTTCCATGTAGATTAGGCCTATGCTATGACCCTGTTGACAACTGACATGAAAACAGACTCAACCGTAAAATATCGTAGCCTACATTCTTGGAAGAAATAATAGAATGTATTAGTCCAGCTATGAATCTCGTACTAAACTGCTGAACAACATATGCGTTAGTAGTCTAGTTCAGACTAGGTGGTGCAAATACTTCAACTGTTCACTCTGGCAACGATCATGGTATTGTGTTGACAAAATACGTACGACAGTTCCCATCTATTATGCTAGTTATTATTGCTTGTCTCGTCAATTTTCCAATTTCTGAGCCAACAGAATAAGATCTGTGACCACACCATTAACATTAGAGCATGAAGACAAGGCGTTATCTCTGCGTATACTCCTCACACAAGAACATCAAATAAACGAGGCAGACGACAGCAACAGGGTATTTTATCCGGTTCTTCCAACACACATCCACAGTTTTACTGAAAATTTCCCATACATATTCTCCACTGGCATCATTTCAACACCACTCTGGCCTCAGACCACTGTCCTAAATAGGCTAATCGGACTTCAGATGATGCAGCAAATGCGTTGGAACCTTTAAGCAATGCGATAGCATAGGCTACTCTAGATTACTCTAGACTCTTCAGTGTATTTTTACAGCTCTTTACTGCATTTGCCAAGCTCCAGAGTCCGAATAATATAATTACCATACCCAGTTTTGTATACGATCTAAAATGTGTATTATTTTTTAAACAGACAAATGAAGCGTAATGCAATGTTTGATAAAGTGCAACATTTTTAACGGTATAGAAGATAACTACAATAAGTACAAAAATATATAATATCCAGTAAAACTAGGGGAAATATTCACGATATATGTGTTCTATTAAAGTTATGAAGATAGGTGCACGCAGCGTGGACCTGAAACATTTTAATTAACATCAGGATAGGTAATCACTCATGGATCGTTACAGTTACAGTTTAACTGAAGGATTGCCATTCAGAGGTATACTCCAAGCATTAACTTAACAATATTAAACCTCAGCCAATGAAACCCTAATGCATGGGAAATACACATGTCAAAGTGATACATTTCACATCACAATTTGAGCTCAAAGCGGAAGTGCCCAGTGACACGAGAAAAACATCTACCTTCACTCCAAAACTAGCTGGAGCAATTAATCAAGCCAGAATTTTATTTACGATACAAGCGGGAACTGCCAGTATTCGCTTATTTTAGCCCACTGCTACCGCTACTCATTCGACAACTGATAATAGTAGGCTGCTACTGCTAGTGCTGTTCTTCTTATTTTTCTTGTTCTAATAATAATAATAAACTATTAAAATAAATAATTCTGGATTGATAAAATCACTTCTATGTTTTCTTGGGTATTTTTGTCAAGCATGATGCTGTCAATAGCTACATTTAAATTGTTGTTAACAAAAAATAAAGATAACAACTGAATGGTAAAATAAACAAGCACTCAACTTACCTTGACTGTCTTCGTCCATGTTCACTGCAAACAGTCCAAAGATAGGTAACAGCTGTGAAACTTGGAGATTAGTGTAATAGCCTACACTGGAAGATGCCTAAAACAGCTTTATTTTGCTGCAAGCTGTACGAACAGTATGAACAGATGGCTTTGCAGAAGCTAGGTAACAAACACGCATAGATATATATCACTAAATATGTATTATTTAAAATAACCGTTTGTTATGTACCATATGTCGTGGGTACGTTAACACTATTTTTCAAGTAATTTAATGGATTATATCCTGCAAAATGTGGACGCTTCCATAAAACCGACACGGTCATCTGAACGATCTCATTGTATGAGAGCAGTCCGTTTAGACACCACTCGCTGTACGTCATCAGCCCACTCCGCCCTCAGCAGGATACCTAACAAGCCAACGAGCCGCTGGCACGTGATTTATGACGGTACATTAAATGGGATATATCCAGAGTATAGTCCCGTACACTTAGTCTAGCAAGTGCCAGTTTGAAAACGTGTTTCGCGTTGAGTTAGTATATTTTTCATAAAATAAATTAAACGAGTCGGTCCTAGTTTCTGTACAATTTTCATCTGTGTATTGAACATCTTTTTATGTGGTGGAGAACATCATTTCATCCAGCATCAGGAGATTGGTTGGAATTCACGTTGAGCACAGTAAATCACCAAAACGCTTTCACTTTTATATCTATGAAGAGAAGACTGTATTTAAAAAAAAATTATTTATTTATTTTATTTTAATCAACTAGGGTTTGTATACAAATTATTTCCATGTGAAAACAAGACCATTAATGGAGTAGTTTCAGCGTAGGTTGGAAATGAACATGTCATACTTTACCTGTACATATTTTCTTATCTGAGCTCATTGATGGCTAACAATTGCATTTCATTAAGTCTGGCTTGGTTTACCAGAACAATAAGTCCAAGTCAGGCAGGTTCATATTTGCGTATTATAATGCATGTCTCTTTCGCCTCATCATGTCTCACTGAATTGATACCACTATGTATGTTTATCTGCTTTTTCTGCCCGTTTAATCTTTAAAACTTTCTCTCAGGGCTCATCCTTTTAGTCAAAAACCCTCTTTTTTTACAAGCTTTCAGAAAATTTGCCACAAGTTCCTACTTCTCTTGTTTTACCCAGCAAATCATACTGCATATGCAGGAGAGCGACACAGACCAACAGTTCACAACATTCATATTGTGATCATGGGATTTTGGGGTCTTATTCTATAATTAATATAATTAACAATAACATGTACATGTACATTTATGCAGTAGGGTGTCTACAACATTTTTCATGGTATGTTTATGGTGCTTGGGTTCGAAAACAGAATGCTCTAGCTTTTTGGTACATACACACTGTAAAAGCTCTTTCAGTTCAGTGAATCCCCTTCAGCTGTTTGTGTGGAGTGAAAATAAGTAAATTATTAACTTCCTGTAAGTAAAACTAACAGACCAATTACTGCAAATCTGTGGGCTGCTGCAGCAGAGGAAGACTCACAATACTAGCCTCTGTCCTGTTTGCCTCTCCCCAACGCTTTTCAGCCAGTAGTTAATGTGACCAAAAAGGGTTTCTGTTGAGTGTTAAAATGTTGCTCCCAGCCATGCGTTTATTACTGAACGGTTGTCTGAGGCAAACTTGTGGGGATTTAGAGCCTTAACAGCCCCATAGCCAGTATGAATGAAAGAACAGAAAACACAGTCAGAGCATGGTTCTAAACTGGAGTGGACATCTAGATTGCTGAATTGTAAATGCTTTAAATCTACCCTATGGGTACACAGAGGGGGATATGTATGTAGTAATGTAGTTTCTAAAATGGACAACATTTGTTGTGGATTTTAACCATTGTCTTCCTGTTTTATTTCTTTATTTCTTTATTTTGGAAAAATAGCCTACATAACAGTAATTTCCATGTGAAACTTCATGGTTTAAGTAAGGTAACATTTTTGTACTGCTTCACAGGTAATTGATGTAAACAAATACAAGTGAATGTCAGCAAAAATTGCAAACAAATATGTAAATGCTATGTACTGTATGTACTCTTAATTTTGATTAAGTTAATCTGCTCTCTCTGTTTAACCAGCACATTGCAGCTTAATCTGGTCTTCAACCAGTAAAACTTGAATAGAATTCAGATATGGTCCAAAGGAAATCTACACAAAATAAAGGAATTTATTTGAGTGAGTAGAGAATAGAGGATGTAAAGGAACCTATGCCACCTGTATTATAGCCTAATACACATGGGAATAATGTAAGCATGAGGCATGGCCTCTGCTGAAGCCTTCCAGGAACTTGAGCATGAACAGGTCACCCCGTTCATTCCCCCTTACAGCTATGACCTCATTGACTCCCGCTTGACTGACTCACATAAGAAAGGCTTTGTCATTGTAGTTGGGGGCCGAAAGATTCTGGAAAAATGTTAACTTCCACACCTTCTTTCCTGTGTCTCAGGCATCCTAAATGCCTCCTATTTGTGTTTACCTCTATGGCTGTGTGACATGCATGTAAGTATATACAGCTGTTCACTTCTGTTCAACACAAACCTGTTCACTCTATTCTGTTCAGGTTGTTCTGCTATTGTTTAAAGTATATTCATATCATCACATAATATGAACAGTGAAGTTTGAGTCTATGTAAGTTGGTCAAGCAGCTTTGGTGTAGATCCATGGGTTATCCCATGAGCAGTGAATGGATTTCTGGCCTTGTTGGTGTGGCAGTGAGGAATATTCTTTGAAAGTAGTACAACATAACTTTTCTCTAACAAAGAAAAAATCCCTTGCAGGAAAAAAACTTTCTTTGCTCTCAAAAATAATTGAACATGCTGTATTGAATTGTTGAATTGAACAGTTAAATTTTCTCTTTAGAATCTTGCAGACCTTAACCTATGTGGAATGTGGAATTAAACTGCTTTCAGGGATTCACTCTGTGAGGAGATCCTCCCTTTCCTCTTTTCTGATCTTTCTTGACCTCTCTACAGATTGCAACACAGTTGATGTCCAGATACTCCTTTCATGCCCTTACCTGATTTGATGGCTACCTCAGGCATTGTTCTTGCCATGTCATTGGAATGTGGTCTATCTTTACTGCACACGCTCTCTGATCTGGAACTCCCCTGGAGTCGTGCTTAGCCCCCTTCTGGTCTCCCTTCATACAAGAGCATTTGGATCCACACTTTTGCTAATGGTTTACCTATTATTGCTATTTGTTTGTTTTTAAAAATAAAAATATGTTGACAACCCTCAGCTTATTTATTTTTCTCCAATTGTTCACAGGTCTACATGTTCACTATTGCATGACTCAGAGAGAGCTCTGTCTGGATGGATGACATATCTTCTTAAATTTGGTCTTTCCAAGACAAACTCACTTGCCAAATCAAATGTGTTATTCATCAGAATATTCAAAGCCATTTTCACACCAATTTGTTTATTTTTTAATGTTTCTTTGCTGTATAAAATATGTTGACATGCGACATATTCTTTTGGAGGGTTCCTGTAAAGCGGAAATACATTACATGGCAATCCTTATTTTCTTCTACCACTTTGGGCTACTTGGTCACGTAGCTTGGCTGTGAACTGGGCTGGGCTGTGCAATACCACACTGAATTGAAGAGGCCCCACTTGCCTTTGGCGTCCAAAGCCACATATGCAGGAAATGGCTAATAAAAGTCACTGTGTCCTTCCTACTGTTTCTCAGGGTTTAGTAGAGGTGTTCCGTAAAGGGTCGTCTCTAAGTCCTTTATTCCTGTTGTGGCAAAAATATGTTGAGCTCACGCCCATGTTCAGAGGAGGACTGAGGGTTATGTAATTATTACAGAAACTGAACTCACGTCACCACATCCTTACATAATTTCCATTTATAAAACATTCCAATAGTTTGCCCAATTACTAATTTCCTAATCAGTGTAAAGAGTTTCAATTTTACTGAGGTTTCTTATGTATTCAGTAATAATGGCCTGGCCATTGTAAAACAATTTATTGACATGTTAAAATGACTGGTTCAGCAGCTATGTACTGTTCATGTCTTTGGTCAGTTTGCGTTGAAGTTATACGATACCCAGCAGTGAAAATGTTTTCTTATTGTTAATTTCCAATGAAGTGAAAGTTGGCCTATTTCTGCTCATATTCTTACACTCCACATCAGCAAGCAGAGAAAAACTGACAGCATTTTAGAATTTTTTTTTTTCAGGAATTCAAGGCCCTCACAGAGGGTTTATGTAATCAGAGTGGCTCATACTGTATAATGACAGTTGTGGCATGAAGTGGGGTCATCAGTGCTGGCCATACTTTATCTCTGTTGCTGCTATCGATCCCTGCTTAGAGAAAACCATTATAAGAGTGTACCTGTGTAGGCTGGCTATACCTATTTAGGGTTAAAGATGCCTGTGTGTTATATACTATTGAATGCATCACATTTTCAGTACCTGTTATGCATACTTTAACTGGTGAAAAGGTTGCACATACACAGTAAAATATTCAGAGAGTTAATTTAACATGACCCGCCAAAAGAATTCTGAGATTCACCTATTTGAAATTGTACAGTATATCCTCATGCAACCATACAATGTGCATCTATTTCCAGGAGAGAAAATGTTGTATTTTCAGGACAAATATGAATTCCTTGTGGAAGAGAATATCCTCTATTCTACGTCAATTTGAATAGGAAAACGATAATAGGTGTGTGGCATGGTGATGGGAACGGTTACCATGCTGAATGGTGAGCAGATTTGTCAAGACAAGAATAGGAGATAGTAAATAGGCCAAGGCTTACTTTTCAACACACACAAACAACTGGTAAACTAAGACATACATTTAACATGGCTCCAGAGAACTCTCTCAAAAGGCACAGCAGAATGCAGCTCGTAAAAACTGCAGTGAGCAACACCTGTGCTGATTATAATCAGTTCCAGGTGTGTTTACCTGTAGGCGAGGCCGCAGCTGTCCAAGGTCCTGAAAGTCACACAGGCTTTGGGAGATTATGCTATTTCCTTAAAATGTGATTCTTCAGTGAGAACCATTTTATTAAGATACATGTTGCATTTTATTCGGCTTTCTATGGCTGGAGAGAGGGCTTCAGTCAGCAGGTAACATCCAACCTCATTGATCACCAGCAGGTATTCTGTTCTCTTTTTTTGGGGTTTTTTTTTTATGGAGAATGTTGCAACTGTGTGAGACAGGTATTTGCAACTGGGAATTCCAGATTTTGGTACCAAGGATATAGCTTGCCTATTGCCCATCGTGTACTAAAAATACACACTAAAAAGTGCACAATATTTAAGAGGCTGATTTGGACATAGCCAGGACTGTTTTAACATTGCATCCAAAAGGCAACATTTCCTATAGTATAGTGTCCCCTGGGGCATTGCGTTTATTTGACCAGAGGGAAGACGGTCCCTACTGGCCCACCAACACCACTTCCAGCTGCAACTTAGCTCTCTCATATCTAACCAAGCCCACACTTGCTTAGTTCCTGCCCTTCAGCAGGACCTGGGTACATACCAGAGTGCATGGTGGTATGGCTGCAGAGTTGGTGCCATATATTGTATTGATGAGCCTTACAGCTGGCAAAGATCATTACAAATAGGAGGAAGAAAAAATGAGAATAAAAAGTCAATAATAAATTAACAAATGTAAGGTAGATGTGCCACATTGGTGTTCTTCCATGGCTTGGCTTTGATGATGGGATTGTATATCTATTCTGTCAGTTATTGTTATTCAAAATATTTTTGGAACCCCCCCTCCCATCCAAAACAGGCATTCCCTGAAGAAACCTAATTAATCAGTGCTGAGTGTGGATGGCTGATGTTCTGCTTCTGACCCTCTGGACAGTGTTGGACCTGCTTGTTCCAGTCTGCCTCTGAGATGAAGGCCACATGTGCGTGTCTGATGAACATCACCTGGATGTCCAGACCTTTGCTCACTATGTCACAACTATGGTGTTGCTCATAGAACTACACATCCAAAGACTCCTATGGAATGACTTAGCTGTCAGCACATCTGGCTCAACTGGCCATTCGCTTAAGATGGGGAAAATCTACATTGTAAATGGATGGTACTGTGTATTCCTAATGTGTCATGGTGGTTCTTCTGTAGGAAATGTGCAATACTCATAAATCGTTTGCGCACTAAATAACAGTTTTGAGAACCTGCTTGAAGAGTTTTTGTGCAAAATGTAGGATCAAAGGTAGTATTAAGGAAGTGAGGCAGAGATGGGTGGTGCGCAATCTTCTATGGGCTTGTTGTAATGTTGAATTTAGATGGATTCATACATTTTATTCGGCTTGAGCTAAAGCCTGAGTTTCAAGGTCTTTGAAAGTCACGTGGGAGGTAATGATGATCAGGTAAGGGAATGTGAGGACTGATATAATGTGAGTGGGTGAAAACTGTAATAGTGATAACACTGGTGATGATGTTACGGAGGTAGGACATGTGTGTGGTGATGATGATACAGAGGTAGAGCATGTTTTTGGGGGTTGTTTGTGGTGAAACGAGTCGTTGAGGTGATGTTGGCGAGGCAGGCAGGATAGATGAAGGGGTCGAAGTACACCTTTTTTAAGACTTTTCTGAGGAAGCCAGGCCAGATAAGCAGTACTATATATGGAAGTGGATGATTATCCCAGCTGTGTGTATGTGTGTGTGTGTGTGTGTGTGTGTAATACTGATTCCCATTACATCACAGGCATTTAGCAGACACCTTTATTCACAGCAACTTCACCTTTATCCACAGCAACTTACACAACCTTTTTGCATTTTACATAGGATACAATTATACAGCTGATATGTCTTGCTCAAGGATACAACAACAATGTCCTACCTGGGAATTGAAACCTTAACCTTTAGGTTACCAGCCCACCACTTCTGTAACCATTACACTACACTGCCCCCCTATTCCCCCTCTATCTACCCTATATTCTCCTACCTCCCCCCCTCCCTTCCACATGTTAACTCAAGTAAAAACACGTTTACCTATCACCGGGGTGTTATGGCTCAACTATTGCACTCTCATTAAATGCTACCTGGGACATTGGTGATTTATGAATTTAAGCCTTTTTTCGCACTCATTGTGAGTCACTCTGGATAAACGCATCAGTTAAGCACCTAAAATGTGATGTAAATGGACACATTCAAACTAAGCAAGCAGCAAGGCAGCGTGTATAATAAAAACAACATCGTTTTAAGCAGTATATAGAACCAACAGCGACAATGTGTAATGGGATGCATCTAATGAAAGTCACAGGTGCACTGTTTTCCCATTTGCATCACTACAGTGGCTAATGGCTAAATCGCAGGAACCCTATCAGTCTAGGCCGTATAGATCTTTCTGGAGTGTCAGAATATCTTTTATGGAACCGTCATTTTGAATGAGTCCATATTTTGGTCAATATTTTGTTAAGTTGGGTGTAGCAGTGTGTGTGATGTCTCTGAGGATGTGACTAGACACATCATATGTGGCACTGTGAAAACATGTTTATATGCACGAGGAAACAGTTATAGAAGCAGTGCAAAGTAATCACGCATTAATGGTGCACATATACACGTGTTTGTACATGTGCATTCATGCTTCACGAAGTTAAAGATGATGGGTTCGTTAAACTCTGACGACTAGGAACAGCCTGTATTGACACAATTGGATGCAACAAACAAGGCATTATGTTATGTCCTGCAAATGGCAGTGTACACAAGGATAGGTTATTTGAAAATGTCACTGACCAGAAATAAGCATGTGAAACTCACTTTTATGAGTGTAACCAAAAAACTGTAATATTTTGCAGACATGTGTGGCATAATCCTAAATAATGGTAAAGCCATATATATTGATTTAACTCAGTGCCCCACTAATGTTCAGATATTATAAAGGCAGATGCTGTCATGATCAAATCTATCACCAGAATAACTGTAGTTTGCTAATGGGGGATGACTAGGGTCAAGAGTGGGCAATGAGTACATAATAAGTTTGTGTAGCAATTTTTTGTACCATGAATTGCAGCTTCATAATAAAATAAATACATAAAACATATAAAGGCAATTAGTAAAAGACAAAGAGACTGGCGTGGTAAAACAAGATATAAGAATCATGTAAAAATTGATAAAATATGTGTGGACTCCCAGGCAAACAGTTTGTTTGTAACCTGATTGTTAAATGCAGTGTCAATCATTTGAGATGTATGAATGGTTGCATTATTATGATAATTAAACTGATGCATATGCCTACATATGGATTGTATATCTGATTGTTAAATAACTGCTTGGTGTTAGTATTCACACCTTTTCATAAACGGATCATTGAAAGGGAGTAGCAGGAATAAGTGTTTACAGAGTATAAAATTGTTTTTTTTTTTTGTACGACACTACAGTTTTTTTATTAATCACACCATGTTTAAGTGCTGTCCAACTCATGACAATCCCAGATAAATTGCTTCACTAAAAATGACAAATCCTATGAGCTCATTTATCTACATCTCAAATATGACTGACAGGTTAGACACCCTAGATATCCCAGAATTCCACCTTTCATAATCTGGACTTCATGCTAAAACACAAACAAATTGGCTATTCTTCTAATAAAAAGGAATCTGAATACTTCAAGCAAACAACATGAAGTATGATTATGCAAAGACTGTGCATTGATACTCAAATATCATGGATACCCTGTTTTTCTTTTCTCCCAGGTAATTAACTGAACAATTAGTGCTACTGATTGGCCAGGCTCTCTTCACACCTGACTAGCATGTAAGGTAGGGTGGAAAACAAGCAGTTCTCTGCCCTCAAGGACCGCGATTTGAGTAACTGGGACGTAGGAGAACTACAAAATATAGAAAGCTGGAGGAGCTGTTCTAAAGAATGCTTGCCACCTTCTTGCTGGCTTTTCCAGCATATAATGCAAATTAGCTTCTGTCACTCTTACTGCACAAGCCAGTGTGTGCTAGCCGTTTAAGAGGATATTGCATGGCCACAGTAAAGGGCTTGGCTACTCTTTTTCAGACTGTGTGGTTATTGCTGCGTTTGCAATTCAGCAGCACACATGGTTTCAATTAGGACATTCTTGCCTCTTTTGTAAGGGGCTGGTGTCATCTTCTGCATATTACTTCAAAGATCAAGAATGTAGCAGCCCTCTTAAAAAGTGCAATCTGTTCATTTCTATGTTTCTACGTCAACCCATGACGCTAAATTGAAGAAGGAAAAACAGAACAGAAAAACGGATTTTGTGAAAAATTATGACAAAAATATATTCTTCAGGGTGCACACTTACCACATAATATTATTTACTTCTTTGTCATCAGCATACCTTCTCATTTCAAATGCCTGCAGACTGAAGTCTTTTAGTCATATATATACAAAAGCAAATATGTTCAAATGTACACATTCAATTGTGTAGCTAGCAAACTAAATATTATAAAAGTCAAAGAATGGAGACGCAAGCAACAAGAGAACTCTGATCCATGAAAATCCTAACAGTAACTACAAGTAACAGGGCTAACAGTAAAGGGAACTCACCGACTTAACAAAAAATCCTTTCATATTGCTTTAATATTAATCTGAATTTAATTAAATAGTTATGCAATATAAGTTGAAGAGGGTAGAAAAACAAGTGAACGACAGCATGACTGAGAAGGAATAAGCCTTGTAGGCTAAAGTCTGAGCAAAGGGGACGCATACCATATGTCCTGGATGCCAATGTAATGAACTTCACCCAGACTATCACAGGAAGGGAGATGCTACAGTCAGAGCTTTATCCTTCTTTATTGACAAAATTGACCTGCTCTTACAAAGCCTCTGAGCAGCACTTTTGAGCTCTTCAGAGTACGGGTTCCAATGAATGTGAGTCAAAAATCCCAGGAAGGATCAACATTTCCACCCATATCCTTCTCAGCTCCCTGGGGTGGCCAATGAACAAGTGACTGACACAAATATATTCTGTGAAAAGTATATTACAGAGCCTTTCTTTCCACAGTAGAACAGAAAACTCCAACAAAGGACAACTGTGGTTGCGTGTAATGATTGAATTTGGCTGGTTGTTTCTACACATGTATATACAATATGTATGTAATTATGTATGATGTTATTACTTGTTTTTATCAATGATGCATCATAATTATATTGACTTTGTATCAATGCCACATTAGGCGATTGTTTTATAAGCTATACCAATTGCATTATAAACATATTTTGCTATGAATGTCATATATTGTATAATGAAGATTAGAGGTGAAAATGAGAGGGAGAGAGAATATTTTGTGGGAGTGAAAAATGTGAAACCATTGAGTGCAGGAGTGAAAGAGAGTGAAAGAGGCACAAGGAGCCAGGGGACCAGGGCCTCTGGTTTGGGGGAGTATTTCCTGTGTAAAGAGCAGATGTCCAATCCAGGAAGTGCTCTGTTTTCTCAGTTTTCCATTCTTTAAAATTTCAAGCCTTGAGCAATGACCAGCATGAAATTAAATTCTGTTGTTTGGTTTTTTTATGAATCAAAAGTAAGTATATCATCTGCTGTTAAAATCCAATAAAGAATGAACAAGCAAGTCCTGGGTTCACAAGACAAACACAGATTCCTCTGTTGTTTGCATTCATGCATTTACAAAAACAATTTCCTGTGAGATGAAAGAAAGGAAGGAAAGTCTCTTGCAAGCCAAGATTTGAATATTATCTGTGCTATGGAGTAAAAAATAGGTCATATGCATAATCTTTATCATCATGCAAATATATTTTCTTAAACAACAAATGAGTCCTCATCAGTTGTGCAGTCCTGCAAGCATATGGGCAGCGATGGATAATTAGAAAAATTGTACATAAAAAATTATTCAGGTACATTTCAGACACAATGTATGCTTTGTAGAACACAGCTGTAAGGTGTAACTAACAACAAAAAAACATATATTGCAAGACACTGATTGCATGAATTGCAAAATGGAGTCAGTCAAACTGCTAATCCAAACAAACACCCAATATAATGGCAGCTGTTGAAATCTGAAGCTCACTGGGGAAATGTGTATAATATTGTTTCCAGATTTAGATTTTGTGCATGTGGAGGGAGAATGTATGTGCCTGTGATGTGAATGTGTGCAAGGCTATGTGTGTGAAACAGAAGGAATGACATATTTTAATGAATGTAAACACATGTGCAAGTATACATGTGAGAGAGTAATAGGGGCTCGTTTTGATCGGTCTGTTTTTGAAAACTGGAGGCGGATCCCCATAGGACAACACTGGCAGGTAGCAACATCGTTCAGTGGGCTTTTTACTGTGAGCTGGGTGAGTCGAGCTGGTGTAGCTGTTAGATATGCAAATGTTTATCTGCCTTAAGCCTGAAGCAGTGGAGAATGCCACCCCTCTCTTCCCCCCAACAAGCTCTTATGTGTTTCAGTTGGCTCTGCTACTGCTGGCTAGTATGCCACCTTTACTTGTAGTGAAAGGATGTAAAATGCAAAATCGCGGTGTTGAAAGTGCTTTTCAGAGCGCAGATGACTGAACATTATTCACTCTGAGTCATGACTGTCCAGTAAACTGCTAGTCCATTTGTATTGGTTCTTTAGTGGGATTGTTTTTGTTTATTTTTTTCTCCCCTTTGTATTTCCTGCAGGGCGTCAGTAGTGTTTCCTGGATTAGATGAACTGGTTAATGATTGTGTATCTTGATTTTAGTTTTTGCCCTGCTATTCAGGATTATGACGGGACATTTCAATTACAAATTTAATCAGTTTCTGGAGCTCTCATTTCTGCTTCTCACCAGACCCCAGGCAACCATTTCTATCACAGTAATCCATTTTACCGGCATTAAAGAAGGATGTCATGGTTAGGGCCCCCAGGCTGACCTCTTGTGCCATTTCCCTCTGTTGTATTGGTAGGAATGAGCCAATGGGCTAATGGTCTATGCTCTCTCTGTCCTGTTTGTGATCTTACCATTTTGTGTTTTGTGACATCCCAACTGTTTTCTCAAAACAACATTAGCACATTCTCACATTGAGTGTTCTTATGTCTGAGCATTATTCCACCAGCACATTACACTGTTGTCCTCTGTTGCACAGAGTGGCTAAAGCTAAGAAGAAGCTTTCTAGGTGAGAGCCAGTACAGCAGATTGTCCTGGGACAAAGATTGTAAGTGGAGGTGGGCCAACGGGGGGTACTCTTCTCTCTGACCCAAATACAAATCAATAGCCTTTTTTTGGTAATGGGGACACTGAGCTATGGGAGATGTTGTCTTTTGTATTATATTCTTAACTGAGGTTTTGACTTTGTGTCGTCTTTAAAGACCATTACTTTAATTATTTCAAAGAGGTTGCAGGTCACTCCATTACCTTGGACAAATCTCCACTATTGTACTATGAAACAATAATTTAATTGTCATCCAGTTTAACAGGTTAAATAAATCATTGCCTTCATCAACTTATTTATTGAGATTTGGTACACAATGACTGCCTTATATCACTCAAGTGTGGGAGAGGTGAGAAGGACATTGTTATTCCTAATGTATTAGCACCATGCTTTGGTTGTTAAGCACATAACAAATAAGTAAAATACTATAGAAATAAACTTACCTTCTCTTACTTTTGAAGGGATCAGTGAATAGCCAAAATCTTAATTAGTGATTCTCATTAGTACACTACCTGTCTTTTTTCAGTTAAGGTAAAAGATCCACACCCAGATCTGGACGCACACTGTGCTGCCCAGCAAATTGATTAAAGCTGGGCGTGCATCCAGAAGAGAGGGATCTGAGTGGGCCGCAAAATCCATTCCTAACCCCCAGTTCACCCCCGCCCCCTTACCCCCCTACAGGGAGGGAAAATGTCACAGACTTCCTGTCTCACAGTGAGAGGGGAGGGGCTACAGGAATGGGTGAGCAAGGGGGAGAGGGAGGGGACCTGGAGGAAGAGGATGTGTGTGGGAAATCCTTCATTGACTGCATAATTTTAATTCAATTTATTTACTCTAGTTCTAATGCAGTAAAGATTAGATTACCAACCCCCTCCCCACCCATTTTGAAATATGGTTTGAAAATTGTAAATTGATCTGATCTGAGCTGGGAAGGGCTGCAGAGTAGGGTAAGGTGACTCGGACTTGATCTGCAGAAAGTATTCAGTGCGTGGTGCTGTTAATTCTCATACAAAAAAGATGAGTGCAAAGTTCATATTCCTGTTTTCTTTTTCTGATGTTGCTTAGCTGTCATGCTGTGTGTGTGTGTTTTTTTTTTTTTTCATTGAATGAGTGGCATGGACACTCACAGAGGCACAAAGTGTGGGCAAAGCTGTTATGAAAATTAATTCTCACAGCTAGCTCAAATCATGCAGCACACATTACACCCAAGAATGTATTCTATTATCCAGTGCTATTATTTTCATTATAGAACACATTATATCACTTCAAATGTGGAGAAGTCCCACTGTACCTGACAGCTGGTGCAAGCATTATAAAATGGTTAAACACAAAATATTTAAAATAAGACTGTAAACTGGAACAGCCAACCCAGATAAGTAGCCATGGTTTTCCATGGTAAACAGCAGGAAGTCACACAAATTCTTAATCACATTATAAATGGGAGAGCAGCATTTTTGTGGAGGTTTTCAAAAGCTAAGGCTTTAAATGTACAAAATCTATCTTTAAAGAGAAAAGAAACTGCCTCTGCAAATGCACTCCCACTGCTAAATAGCTCCTACATGGAAGCACACCTGCCCCAAAAAGGGACTGCCTGTGTGTGTGTGTGTGTGAGAGAGAGAGAGAGAGAGAGAGAGAGCAATAAAAATATTGGTCATCATTTCTACTGACTTTCAGATTATACATGAGGAGCTATTCTTTAGGAATTTCTTTAGGAATTTTATTTCATAATTCTTATGGCTTTTAATGTTGATTGTGTCAGTTTAGAAATGAGTATATCGTATTTCACAGCTGAATGATGTATTGATTAATGCATCATCAGTCCTCTCATGTTCTGATCAGTACTGATGAGAAGGGGAAGCCCTCCCCCCATCCTTCATAAAAAGAACATGACTGGTGCTGTGAGTGATGTCAGTCCAGCTCTGCAGAGTAGCAGGAAATGCAATAACCTCTGAGCTTTGGGTATTACATTGAAACCAGGGAGATGGTGTTCCTTCACCATATGAGGTTTTCCATGGTATAATGTTGCACAATTGAGTTTCCAGACAATGCACTTGCTCATTACATCACTCCGCCTAATATTACTGTAGCTATAGCAGTTTTTATGACAAGCACTTAATAACCTGATCCTGATATTTAAAATAATTGTCATCATGTTGCCAATTCTTGCTCATTATCATCCAGCTCATTTTCTCAATTTCATTGAGAAAAACTAAAGGGGCATTAACTCAGATAATACACACACATGAAGGAAGTATTCAGACCGTAGTTCTAGCAGTTAATTTTTTTCTTTTCTTTTCTTTTTTTTGTTGAAAATATAGGCACCCTGGGGCTTTTGGTAATCAAGCCATATCCAGCCCTTTGCTGTTTGTGCGTCACCATTTCCATGGCAAGCAAACTGAGTTTTATTCAGCCACTGTTACCACCCAATGGAAAAATCAATCAAAATAAAAATGGCTTAACATAACTGAACTCTAATCTCTAAAACAATTAGCCCCATTAACCATTTGTATAGCATAGAACTCAAACATGGATTTTTTTTCATCATGGGCATGTGGGCAGTTTCTGTATGTTTGAGAGTAAACAAATCTGAATATTTTAAATGAAAGCTTACAAATCAGAGTATACACAGATTCTTATATATTTCTAAGGTAAACTGCCTGATTTTTAAAGCTCCATATTTACATATAAATGTGCACCCATGCAAATGTGCTCAGGCTCATGGACCAGAAACAGGGGTTGACATGAACTCATGCTGAATATCACAAATGCTCATTCACTATTTCCAGTGACACATGAAAATATCCATTACTTTGTGAACATAAGCCAACTTCATCAAGAAAAATGGCCGCCTCAGTTACAAACACTTATAGTCTGAGGCTTACTGCACAGAATAACCTTCAGCGGCTCAGTATAGATACATGTGCTCTTCAGTTTTAATACTTTTTCCAGCACGTATATGATGGCTGCCCTTGGGGCATAGCTAAATCTGATTATCCTGTCATTTATCTTTTTTTTGTTTTACCCCCTCCTTAGTGTTGTTTACCCTATTAAACTGATTTTCCTGACAAATCCCCTATAACTTAATCCTCTTCTTTTCTGGGGAGAGGGAACAAAGGGGGGGGAGGGGGATTGAGACATGGAGAGGCAGTTGCCATAGCAACTCTGATTAATTAACACTAGCCAGGCATTGAAATGGGGGCTTCAGTGTAAGTGAGAGAGTGAGTGAGTGAATGAGTGTAGGACAGAGACCCAATGCATTGAGTTGTTTGGGGAAACTTTATCTGAAGTTGCACTCAAGTTTCTAGTTTAGGTTTGGTTTAAAATGTCAGCAGTTTAAAATCTGCTTGAAAATGGCACACCACTATATAAGAACACACAAAAGGAAACAGGTTCCATTATGCAATGCCCACACCAGTGCAGATACACTCTTGTGTGTTAGTGTTTAGGCCAGTCCCTGCCAAGCACATATAGATTTTTTTTTGAATGCCGTTAATAGATGAGAGTAAAACTCTGTGATGTTTGGACAATAATATATGAATGCTGTTTGTCCAATGCTACCACCAGAAAATACAAGCAAAGAAGTGCTCTGCATATTCTTTTTTTTAAATGATATGCTTGTGGCTGAACATCAGTTTGTAAATGTATTTTTTCAAACAGTTTTTTATATATTGTCTAAAACATAACCACAGGTATATATTGTCACAAAGAAATATTTTGAGGTTATTTACAGAAGGGTGACATAATTAAAGTACAAAATAGATTATGTGACTAGACTTGAACATCTACAAACAGTTACAAATTCAGTCTTATACTTATTTTCTAATTATTTTTTAAATACCATCCATGAATTCCTTTTTGCCCAAATGTCATCTCATTTACCGTTTAATAAACAAATTACCCCTTTGGGAATCAAACTACTTGGAGCTTAATCCAACAAATGAAGAAATGCTGCTCTCAAGTGTTCACAATTAGGAACTCCAACAAAGGGATATAAACAGTACTTGCAAAATATTAGAAACCCAGCACGGGTAAATATTATTTGTGGTCTTATTTCTAAAAGCTTATTTGGATCATTTCCGCATGTCCTTTGCTGATTTGCAGAAATATGAAAAATAAATACATGTTTCAATAAAAATAAAAAATCTAGTAGAGGAAAAAAATGCTCATTTGTACCTAGATGTGGGAAACCTTGGTACAGGTTCACATTACCTATTTTTCAAATATGCATGGCAATCATTTTACTTGAAAAATAGGTTACCATTTGGAAACCCTCAAACAAAAGCCAGTAGTTAACAAATGTACTATCATTTGGAAAACCTCCAACAAAAGCCAGCTGAACATCAAGAGATTCTGGGCTACCTCTCACATTTTCAGGAGTAAACCAAATTTCTAATTATTCATGCACACATATTGACATACATTCGCATTTTCTTATGACACAATTTCCCCAGCGACCCTGCTCAGGATAAGCGGGTATAGATAATGGATGGATGGATGGATGGATGGATGGATGGCATAATCTTTTTAATTCATTTGAAAACATTTTTTCTGTATCGTTTTTGCATATTTAGGGCATTTTCTCTGTTTCTATTCCTTTGGACACATAAGGCCTTTTCTTTTTTTCTATTCCTTTCATCACATAGGACCTTCTCTCTATATTTTCATTCTTGCCAAATTTGCCTCTGTGAATGACACATGGACATAAATGTACATCTGGAAAAAAAAGTTATTTTCAGTCATTTGGATTGATGGACATCACAGAGGCCAGTCAGGTTGCTATTTTATATGCTTGACAGAGACTACAACAAAAACAAGATGTGTATCTTACCCTCAGGGCAAATTTTAGTGGGTTTTTAGTGGGTTTTTTACCTTTATTAAAAAACCTTTTATTAATATCTACCTTTTTGATACCCACGCAATCTGGAGAGTATTCAGCACAGTATTAATTCTGAATTTGTACACCCCAAGGGTCTCTGCCTCGTGATATAGGAATTAAAGATATCAGTGTTGAATTTGTGTAATTTAAATAGATGTATTGAGAAAAAAGGGACCAGTTAAATAAAATGGAAATTGAAAATTAAAATATGATGTAAACAGGGCAATAATAATGATACTTTAAAATATTAATATTGTTTCCTTGGAGGTCAACATAGAAAGACAGAACACATCAACCAAAAATTACCACACAAATAATTTTCATTTGAAATGCTTGTTTAAAAATTACTAGTTTGTTTCAAGTTTTACATGTAAGTGAGGCAAGTTATATACTGTATATATTATCATTTTAAATAAATGTGTAATAGTAAATTTTCAGTCACCGAATTTGCTCTTTGTTGTATTTGTTGAAGGAAGGAAGACCGTGCTGGTATTATGCTCTACATTACATTACATTATTACATTACATTACATTACATTACATTACATTATAGGCATTTAGCAGACGCTCTTATCCAGAGCGACGTACAACAAGTGCATAGGTTTCATGATGTAGAGGCGCAAAAGAAACACTAGAGTGAAGTAAGGATCGTAGTGCCAGAAGTGACCACATCGATCAGGACTCCAACCCTGTAGAGTAAGCTTGTTCAGCAAGCAAGAATCCTACCAAGTACAAACTAGCACTGGAATCACACCTAATCATACAAAAACAATCCTGCCAGATACACTAACATAATCAAATTATCCTAGCTAGATGCAGTGAGCTGAACTATAGGCTAGAGAGGGGTGGGGAGAGGTGCAGCCTGAAGAGATGAGTCTTCAGTCTGCGTTTGAAAGTGGTGAGATTCTCTGCTGTTCTGACCGTCACGGGGAGGTCATTCCACCAGCGAGGGGCCAGGACAGACAGCAGACGGGAGCGGGAAGTGCAGACGCGAAGAGGGGGAGGTGCCAAGCGTCCAGAGGTGGCCGAACGGAGAGGTCTGGCTGGTGTGTAGGGTCTGATGATCCTCTGAATGTACCCTGGTGCTGACCCCTTAGCTGCCTGGTATGCAAGCACCAAGGTCTTAAATTTGATGCGAGCCATAACAGGCAGCCAGTGGAGGTCAGTGAGCAGGGGGGTGACATGGGAATGTCTGGGGAGGTTGTAGACCAGACGCGCTGCAGCATTCTGGATGAGCTGCAGGGGTCTGATGGCGGATGCTGGCAGACCAGCCAGTAGCGAGTTGCAGTAGTCCAAGCGGGACAGGACCATCGCTTGAACCAGGAGCTGGGTTGTGTAGGTGGTGAGGAAGGGGGGGATTCTCCGGATGTTGTACAGGAAGAACCTGCACGTTCGACTCACCGCCGTGATGTTCTGGGAGAGGGACAGTCTGTTGTCCATCACCACTCCAAGGTTTTTTGCGGTGGGTGATGATGACACCACAGTGTCCCCCAGGGAAATAGAAAAGTCAAGAAGCTCTACCTCAGTTCCTGACTAGTAATCTAGTCCACCAGAGTTAGCATAACCTGAATCTGTCCTATAACACCAAAAGTACTCTCACTGGTTGTTCAGTTTAAAGGTTGCACTGATCAGCTAATATTATTCATGGTGAATTCAACACACTTGGTCTTTATGTATACTATTGTTTGGACGACTATGTTGCTGAATTCGGGGGGAACGTTTGTCTGTATCTACAAAGTTGGATTACCTTGATTTTTTTTTTTTTTTAAGTCTTCAATCGTATTCCTATATGTTCCATAACAAGAAAATACCCTGAATAAATAAATAACAAATAGGAAAGGAGTCTGTCAAATTTAAGTACAGAAATCTAGTCTTCATATTTTGACAAAAAAAGACATGAACTCTTCGTAAAATTTCATGTCTTTTTTGACAGAACTTCAAACAGGCAGTTCAAATATGAATTGCATTGTGATTGTTAGCACTTGTAAAAATGCAATGATAATATTTTCATACCAGTGTAAAAGTTACATAATATAACTGAAATATTATTTGATATTATAGTTTATTTTCAGGACGGTCAACACTGCTCAGCCGTAGATACTAACCTGAAAATCCACAACACACGCCACTGTGGAGCGCGTGGGCGTGCGCGCCCATGTTAGTTCCCTACATCCTTTAGGAGCAGGAGAGGCCGGAAATGACTACTCTGGAACACGGAGTTACAGTTTCCGTTGTCTCGCATAGTGTGAGCTTTCTTTAAAGCTTCGCATCAGAGTTTTTGGGTGGTGGCTGTTTGCTTCATGAAGTTCTGAGTTTCCAGTGATACACTAAACGGAATTCAGCGTGGGGATATTTATATAGGAGACCTCAAAAGACAGTTTAACCTTATTTGTATGCACTTGATAAAGGGTGCTACTTGTTTTTTTCTGTTTTGGAAGAGAATAGCGTTTAACAGTTCACACAACAAAGAGTAGTCTAGCTTGGTAGTTCTGTAGCTAGCTAGCTTGCTAGATAGCCTACCATACATTATTAGCTAGTTAGCATTAGCTTAGTAGCTAAGAGGAGCGGCAAAGAGTTACGGATCGATGCAGGCCATAAAGTGTGTTGTTGTGGGAGACGGGTAAGTGCATAATGCATAGCCTAATAGTGCTAGTTATATGGCTACAATAATGTGAATCATGTTGCATGTTGTTTATTAAATGTCTAATTCGATTGTGTGGTTATTGACAAAACGGTGCAAACGCAGGAGTATACTAGCATTACTTGCTAAGTTAACAAGCCAACGATTGCCAAGTTGTGATCCCGTACCCACATTCTTGACTTTTCTATATAGCTAGCTAGCTGCATTAGCTAACGTTAGTCTCACTGTATAACGTTTAGGCCATGGATCATATCCTTTCCGAGTTCTCGTTGTCCAGCCAAAGTAGCTTGGTCAGCTAACGTAGCTTGTTAACTGATTAGTCTAACTCTAATTTACCCGGTAACCGTAGCATTCTATTCATTCAGTTTGCTACAACTGTAATTTTATCGCCTACGTTATCAGCTAGCTAACCGGATTGTTCGCGTGCTAACTTGGTGAAACCGTTTAGTCATTTGAAAGAAGCAATATGCAAATTAATAGAAATGTCAAATTAGCTGCTACAAATAATCGTGTTTTTTTCCTTGTAGAAAAGTGTACTAATTACTGAGCTAGATAGATATCCACAGTAGTTCAGTGAATATAACGTTATGTTTGGTCTTTATCAGGTGTGTGTTGTTTAAACAGCTTGCTAGACTAACTACAACATTGCTGTGTTAGAATGAAGAAAATGTTGAAAAGATTTCAAGGCAGTAGCTAGTCGCAAGGGACGTGTATGGCTTACTAATTTATAAATAATACTACGGGCATCTAAGTTAGCTAAGTAACTGTTAGCCTACTGTCTGTACAAGTATCTTGCCCGACATGGACTAAGCATTATTTCATACTAAATTTACTGTGTTTGCAAATGTAACGTTTAAGTTTTTTACTACCAACTAAATTAAGACTTTTAAAATATTGTTGAAAAGGGCCACTCTCACTAACAAACAAACGCAGCAATTTGGCCATTTTCTCACGCATAGCTAATGTTAGCCTTTGCCTGTCCGATTATTAATTAGGGATGGGAAAATACAAGTCCCCAGGCGCCAACGGAGCACGTTTGTATGTATTTGTCCTAACGAAAATACGGTAACGTTGATTAAAACGGAAACCTAAAGTTACGCTCCGTGCAGTATTTCGAATACAGATTTTGTTTTATTCTTGACTGTTATGACTAGGAAGAAGCATACTGCATTTGCATCAGGTTGCCTATTTGAAGTACACCGTAGTTAGCAAAGTCTGACAGTAATTAACGAGGAAGTTCATTGCTTGGATACCTTTTGGTTATGGTTGCAAAATACAGCAACTGAACCACAATATATTCTTAACGATAATTAGGATATAATTAGGTCTAACTGAAGACGAATAAAAGAAGCAATAATAGTGACAGAGCATTGCTTTATGCTTCTGTGGTGACCAGTTGTCTGGGCGTCAATTTAAAAACTATAGTTTGGATGGTTTTCAATTCAATGCCCATATCTGAGTATCTGTATATAATTGGTGCATACTAATCTGTAGTGCAGTATATATAGTTGTTGGCTGTCCCAGAATGCATAAACATGGATTTCCATGTTGAATCAAAATGCAGAACGGAACTGGATTGTTGTGTGGATGTTTGCCCTTCTTTTTTAAACCAGTAATTTTGAAGTATTTCTAAGGATTGCATCTGACTATAATCCTTCTCTCTTGATGAGTTCAAAGGGACAGTTTCAGCTGTAGGCACAGTGAGGAGTCTTCCTGAAGTGAATCTGCCGATAGGCCTAATAATGGAGAAACCAATATGGTTGTTCCCATAAAATTGTATCTGGTTTATGCCTCGGAGCTTTTTTTCAGCGTTTGATGTTAGAAAAAAATATCCCCATTCCAGTTGGATATTTCAGCCCTGTTTCTCAGTCCATCTTACAGAATCATGACAGTCCCTGCATTAGTTTCTTGATGGGTTAGAAGGGAGCTGAGTGGGGGAAAGCTCTCTTGGAATGTGCCTGGGATACGTCTATTAATAGTAGCCAATGGGGCTCTGATCCCTCTAATCTCCAGCCTTTGGATATGTCTTTTCCCAGTCTTTCTGATTTCAGTGTGGTTCTTCATGGCAGTCTGGAAGCTGGTGTTCAAGAAGCAGTGGTTTTCCCTTCCATGTTGTCTGAAAAGGCACATGCGGCAGTTTTTCAGCTGTTTTACTTTCATTGTAGTTGGTTAAACAGTATTTAAGCGCAGCAGTAGTGTGTTCCCCCACATCTGTTTTCATTGTCACTCATACCCCAAGAGAGCAACTCCCTTCAGACTTCTGGGAAAGTGACTGTTCGTGGAATTTTTAATTCAGCTGAGAAGCACGACCAAATCTTATCTAACTTCACTTCACCCTTGTTTAGTTGTACTTGAGCTGAGTCGGTTGGTCAAGTAAGATCCTTTGACAGGGGATTTTTTATTCGTTATTATCTCTTTTTTGGTTTTTAGACTCTTTAGTATTTATTTATTTATCCCTAATGCTGCTGATTTTCCCCTTCCAGCTAAAGCATATCCAGATCCCCATAGATACTGTATCTCTCAGATTTTTACTTGCCAGCAGTATTTTAAAGCAGAATATTGAGCAGTTTAGTTAGATTACCATTCTCAGTGAAAGTACCCCAGCTGGGAATTTAACTTGCCAGTTTCGTTCGGAGACACAGCTGCTAAAACATAACACTGGCACTTAATTAGTAAGGTGAATGATAATGAATATCATTGTAATTCCTTTATAAATGTATGTTTAATACATTTTAGATATGTTGTAGTACAGTGTAAATTCTGTTTTCCTAACAAGGTATCAAATGTCAGACTGTTCTTAATTGCTTTGACCCTTCAGTCCTCATCCTGTCACCAAAGGGTATGTGACAAGGCCAGATTTTCAGTAATTACAGACCAGATCACACGTTTGGCCAAGTGCCTTTGCTGAGCATGGTTTACACTGAGGTTAGGGGTAATCTGATTCTGAAATGTGTACAGTAGCTTTTTTTGATCACGGCGTCCTGCTGCCAAATTATGACACTGGCTACATTTTACTGCAGCTTGGCCCCCGCCAAACTCAGGTGCTGGCTACATTGGCTAGATTACCCCGGTAACCATAACACTCTCAGGAGCACTCTTTCACCTGGCTTGCCCATTTTTGTGGTGTCGTGACGCAAGTCATGTACAGACTCAGGCGTCGGCTCTGTTGTCAGAGTGAGTGGGCCAAGCTCGTGACTCATAGACAGCCACTCATCATTACGGCCAGTGCATGGATCAGGTTACATAAGCAGTCTTGCTGTAATGACTGCCATGTGGACATACCGCTAATCTACCCAAGTGGAGTGGGTGATGACGGGAAGTATTTTTGTCTCATGTTTGTATATTAACTGTAAATCTACACTTTGACCCTAAGCCTTACATGGTCCTGATATAAATCTGGTGTTCAGAATGCAGGGTTTTTTTCATATATTATGCTCTAAACGCTTCTTAAAATTCCAGGAAGACAGTTTAGACATTTCTGGTGTTATCTTTGGGTCTTTTGGGCAAGCTAGTTACACTTCTGCGCTTGCATAAATTAATCGTTGAGAGGGTTTGTGGTGTATTCCCCTGCACATTAAGAATCTCTTAATTTCTATCATGAACCTCAGTGATTTCAGTCAAGCCTCAAATCCAGTATGACAGTGCTGGATGACTCGCCTCTTTCACCCAGCTCTCTAAACCAATCAGCTAGTACACACCCTGGTAAGCACTTAGTGATTCAGCCACTGACTGGGATGTGCTTTGTAACAGAGGTGTCACCTGATATTACAGTTGGTGTACAGTTTCCTCTTTGATCTTCTACACTGTAAATTGACATTGTGAAAACGATGATTCATAGTGTTCATGCTGCTTCCAATGGCTTTGAGCAGTGTTTTTTTATATGTAACACATTTACCTCTAGGTTCTTCTCAGTGTAGCCTTTGCTCAATCTAGGTTGGCTCCTACAATGCCGGCTGGGCCTCCAGAAATGCATAACATGCTTGCTGTTTTTATGAATTATATTTTGTGGAGAAATTTCTAAAATAAGAAATGTAATTTCTACATATAGAAGCATAAAACGGACATATCAAGGTTAGTTGCAGTAGGGTGCATCTGTTAGAAAAGTTGGCCATTTTTTCAACCCAGCTTGGCACTGTCCATCTGCAGTACATTAACCATTAACTGGATGGCTGAAGGACCACCAGGGTCCTGCAACATCCAAACCACTCCCTTTGGCTTGTGGTAGTTATTGAGCTCCCAGTGTTAGTTAATGTTACAGTTTATACTACTACTGTACAGATTTTTATCCACATCTTCCTCCTAATGTGTTAAAACCAAAGAATGGGAATGACTATACTAACTATTCTCTCTGGTTAAGCAGGTTGTCTATGCGTGCTGGCTCTACTTTTAATCAAGTCTTTCTTGGTTTAAAGTGTTGTGTTGGTTACTCTTATAGACGTTCTTTGTGATAACTTCATTACCAGCCTATGCAATAAACCAGATGTCAAGGACATGTCATGTAAAAAGCTTTTTGGGATGCATGAATCATTGGAAATGTGGATATGCATCCAGTTTTAATACAGTCTGTTAATGGGCCTTTTGTTTTATTTGCTCATGTCTTTTGTTTGATAGGGAACACCAGAATATAAAGATTTGACTGGAACTTGTGTGTATTGCTTGTTTGTGCAGTATTATTTAAATGCTAAGATTTGCATTGTACAGTGGATTAAATATAGTTTTTAATAGTCAGCAGGCTACACAAGTATGGTAAGGGTTAACATCTGTTGGCTAGTAGTCTGTAAATGTCTTATTGTACTTGGACTTTGATTTTTACATGCCTTATCATAAGAAACTCATTGTTGCAGCAGCATGCTGTATCTTCAGATCATACAAAGTAAATATGGGTCAGTGCTGGGGAAAATGCTGCCTAGCTTGACTTAATACTTTGTGCCAACATTCATCAGGTTAACTAGTTCCTGAAAATTGTCCTTTGCAGTGTTGGAATACAGAAGTCGAAACTGATGATCAGTAGGCTATGCTACAGGGGGTCCTCACTATACATTGACTCATTGTCAATTGAGTCGCGAGCGTAATGTGTTTAAAAAAGAATTTTTTTTTATTTTTATTGCGCATCAAGAGCACGCAGTCTCGGTTTGACATCATAAGGTGATGCTGGGTGCTGTGTGTCTGAGTCTCCCTCTCACGCCCGCGCTTACTTTTTTTAGTTCTGCCAGACGAAGCATATGTGAGAACTTTCAGTTTCATAGTACAGTGCTGTATTCTGTCGCTTTACGTTGCGAGATGAGTGTCAAATGTGGATCCGATGTTAAGGATGCACCTGTCCCCAAGAGGAAGTGATCTAGAGTTTAAGGATAATAGCATATTGTTGTTTAAGAACCTAGACTAGGAAAACTTAAAATAATTGTAAGAATACGGTAAGAAAACACAGTGTTACTGTTGGATGTGAGTGTGACTGTGTGTGCATGTGTTTGGAATAGCGTTCTGTATCTCTGTTACACTCGGGCTCGCATTGTGTTTGAGGAACACCCTTCATATGTAGCTGAATGGACAGACTTACAGATCTACAGGCAGGGGTCGCGTGTGTGATGGGATGCCTTTGTTCCGGTTGACTGAAACGCTTCCCACCCTGAACGAGGCCCCAGCCAATGGCACAGTCCGGATGCAATAACTGAATTTGGGGCCTATCAATTTATGAGAACTGTGTCCTGATCGGATGAGCCAGAACAGAATGCAGTTTTTACAGTGTCAAGTTGTGTATGGAGGAAAACATCAGACCTTTTTATATTAGGCTATAGGTCTAAAATTAGTAAGTGGATTTTTAATCCATCCTGAGGTAAAATAATTTGACACTTATATGAGACAATCTGATACACTGAGTAAAAAAAGTCATATTGCTTTAACTGAAGAGTTCCTGGCTTTCTGTTAAATAAAGCAGTTACAGTGGCAGTGTTAGTACCTAATGGATTTCAGTAATTAGTGCTGGAGATTTGTGAAAATGAGTTTGAAACTGTTCATTTCCTCTCTTCCAGGGCTGTGGGTAAAACATGCCTGCTGATCAGCTACACAACAAATGCTTTCCCTGGGGAGTACATTCCCACAGTGTAAGTCACAAACTCTGACTCAGATTCATGGCATTATTAATGAACAATATAACACTTTTCATTTGTTAGTTAAGAATTGTTACTTAGGCTTTGATTCCCTGTCCCGTTCTCAAATGACAAGTTTCACAGTGCGCTTGCAGATCTTTTTTAACAAATGCCTAGGTGTCTTGTTGTGTATTGTGAAACTCAACATTCCGACTCCTCTCAGGTTCGACAACTACTCTGCCAATGTGATGGTGGATGGGAAGCCAGTGAACCTGGGGCTCTGGGATACAGCTGGACAGGAAGACTATGACAGACTGCGCCCACTCTCCTACCCACAGACAGTAAGCTTCAGGGCTGAGTAGCTTCTTTTAGGCTACATTTGGTCTAGTGTAATTCCGCTTTCCGCCAAACATCGCCTTGGCAAAAGGCACATTTCTCTTTACGCAATCAGAAGTTATAATGGGGAGGTATTTCTGGTGATGATGCATTTCACACAATTTCTGCGTATTCATCAAGGGCATGATTCATGAGGGTGTGTAACAACGACAGGGGCTTTTGCTGATCTTCCATGATAGCCCAGTGTTGGGTACATGAGTAATCCATTTCCAAGAATTTGGGATATTTTTGGGATGTAAAGAAAAATGATGGTGTCATTAACCATAAATTTGTATTCCACATGATGAGTATTGGCACATTGGTAATGACCTTTCTCAGAAATGCCCCGAAGACAACCTACCTTATTCACTCTGACATACTTCCTTATGTGACTAGTAGTTTGTTTCCAAGGGAGTCTTCTCTTTACAGTATAGTTGGAGACCACCTATCAAGTTGCGAAAGCCTCAGATCTCTCATACCCTTCCTCTGAATGTGACATGGAAATATAGAGGCAAATGTGCATTCAAAGCAAGATGGTTCTCTGTAGACCATAATTTTGTTGTGTGATGTGCCTTTCATAAAATCTTGGTTACACGATGAAGGATGCTGTCCACCAACTCTTCTTTTCTGTATTAACAACATTGTGCAGTGTGTTGTACAGTAGTTCAGTACTGGTGAGGGGGGAAGGGGGCTTCCCACTAACAATTGTTTTCCAGTGTTGATTTCTTATTTACAGATGATTCTATGCTATTTCTATAATGTTTTTCGTCTCTGTGGTAAACAGTGAAGCTCTGTGGCCTCAGAGCTAAATATCTAACTCACATAAGGGTCTAAAGAAGTGAAAGGTTTGCCTGTTTATCTGAGTCCACCAGCACAAACCCCACACTGTGTTCCATTATCCAGTAAGTGAAGTGAGAATGGTTAGTGTTTAGGTCAGCATTATGTTACGATGAATGAATGTACAATGTTCCAAGCAATTCCTAATATAATAGTAAGTACAGTACATTCAACGGGCCATTTGGGTTACAATTGCAGGCACAGTGCTGTCCTCCTCACATTCTGCAAATGTAGGTACATTAGCTTCAAAAACATTCATTTCACTGATTGCCCTTTGCACCACTCGATCCGTAAATGTTGACAAACCTGATGTACTGTAGTGAAGTACTGTTAATATCAAAATATTAACATGAACATTTTGGTTGCATTAAGAGCCAGAATGCCATTATGGAAACCTTGAGGTTGCAACCACAATGTTAATCTAAATAATTTGGTACGTTACTAATTGTATTAGACAATGTAGCTTATAGTTTGTAGAGAATTTAATTGTCGAGCAGAGTCATTTTGTTTATGAATTCATATTTAAATGTCTTCAAAGGTGCATGCCATTTCTGAGTTCTGCATTTATGGAGATCAGTTGCTTTATTCAAATGATAGTGAAGGGGTTTGGTTGCTTGAGTTTGGCTTAAATGTTTTGTGCTCAATTCAAAATTAAGCTTGTAAATATGTGTGGTCTTAAAATATACTGGTCATTTTTATTACACTGATAAATATACATTTAACATTTTTTTCCATTTATTTATTTTTATAAACATCAAGAAATGTTAGGCTCTTTTTCCATAATGTAATTTTTGAATTGTTGCTACAACAGATGTACATGTGAGACAAACAGATTGACCTGATTTATGGTATAATTTGCCTTGGAGACATTTGTCGTAATGTTCAGATTTTCTTGTCTCTAGGACGTGTTCTTGATCTGCTTCTCCCTCGTGAGTCCTGCCTCATTTGAAAACGTCCGTGCCAAGGTGAGAACGAGCTATAATCTTTCCCTTCCTGACTTACTGTCAAGCAGATGTTTGGGGCTGTTGCCTGCTGTTCTGCTGTTAAGAGCAATGTTCCTCTTAGCTTCATGGTTTCATGGAGACAAACATGAAATTTGGATTAAACATTTGCTTTAAGCCAGCAGAAACGACATGCGTGTGTATACGGTGCATCAAGATTAGCTCCCAAACAAGGAAACTCCTGTGTCTTAGGCCTGAATTTAATCAGCAGCAGTGAAGTATCTAGATTATTGAGATCAAAAGTCCCTTCCTCTTACCAGGAAGGGACTTTTTGCAAAAAACTTGTTAGCCCTCTTCTCAGTGATTTGTTGATAACCTTAATCTTGAACCAGTCACAGTAGTGTAAGCTAAAGGTGAACCCAGGGTAAAGCCATCTGACAGATGAGCCTCTTCCCTCTGCAGTGGTACCCAGAGGTCAGACACCATTGCCCCAACACTCCCATCATCCTTGTGGGCACCAAGCTGGATCTGAGAGATGACAAGGACACTATTGAGAAGCTGAAAGAGAAGAAGCTGACCCCTATCACCTACCCTCAGGGTCTGGCCATGGCTAAGGAGATTGGTTTGTGAATCCTCTTTTCTACTGCATGTACAGGGCTGCATCCAGTGGGTAGTTGTTTCATAAAGCTGTATAATTAAACACTAGGTACTGTACTGTGATCGATCCAAATGCAAAATATGCCATAAGAATGAAAGTCCCTCCAGCGTGCAGTAATTGGTTACTTACAATCTTTGAGCTTGTACGGTTTGCAGTGAAAAGTCAAAGTCTCGTCCTAATGGGTGACTTGTTTCCTGTTTCCTGCCTGTGCCACAGGAGCGGTAAAGTACCTGGAGTGCTCAGCCCTGACGCAGCGTGGCCTTAAGACGGTGTTTGATGAGGCCATCCGGGCGGTACTGTGCCCCCCGCCCGTCAAGAAGAAGAAGAGGAAGTGTCGGGTACTGTAAGCCTCGTGCGCTACGGGAAAAAATCTGCAATCTGAGCTCACCTGCTGGGGTGAAGGGGGAGGGAGAGGAGAGAAGAGGAAATGCCACAAAGCATGTACATTCAGTTATGCCATTCTCTCTCATGCATTGTAATTAGCACTACTTACAATTGATTTTATCATATGAGTGAAATCATACCGTTAGCTCTTGGAAGGAGGAAAACGTTAACCCGATTCTTTTCCCTACTTGCAAGACTAAAGAATTCCTGCTGCCTTCTGATTTGTACTTCGGTTTTTTACTTTTCTGAAACGGTGAACCAAGCATGTCCTTTCAGTTTCCTTTTCTTTCCACTCATCTTGAGAACCCATTTTGTTTGTTTACAATCTTCAATTGTATTGAATTGAGGTGTTGCCAAAATATGAACTCCAGATTACAAACATCATTGTAAAACTTCAGACACTAAATGCATTTTTATTTTTGTTCATGAGGTTTACGCCTACACAGCACAGAAACGGTTATTTGGTATCTTGAATAAAATGGTTGTATTGATAGAAAAAAAATGTAATCACTCGACTTTTACAGATGTTGCAGTTGCAGAAAAGCTTTGAAGGATAAGTGTACAATATAGCCATGTTGAACAAGGGGGGATTCAGAGGAATCTTAATCAGAGTGGGTTAGATTAACTCTGAAATGCATTACCAATGCAAGAGGTGGTCAAACAAGAACGCAAATCTACACGCTACATCATCCTAACGAGAAATACTAAGAACAGTATAGCTAGCCTGTGTAAGTGAGACGTTAACAGTTCAGATTTTGTCCTCCTCTTTTTGAGCGAGCACACAGAATTTCAGGGAGGAGGCTCAAATGGTTCAGCCTTACACTGGAGCAGGTGTGTCTGTCATGATCTGCCACTCAACAGAAAAGGGGGGAGGTTCTTTATCCGCCCATGTTGCATTGACCCCTCCATTTAACCAATCTATGAAAGAATATAACAGAGGGAGCATTTATGTATATTACTGAAGACATTTTTATAAGTATTGTCTAAAGAGCCATCATTGTGTAACCCAGGCTTTTAGCTTCACATTGAGGATTGCTGCACCATGCATTTTACTTAATTTGGGCATTTGACATAATCCACTAATTCCACCATTCCCATCTTCCCATATTTTATGAACATAACAGTTCCAATCAGAGTAATTGTTTGTGTTCTGAGACTAAGCAATCAAATGTGAGCATTTAAAAGTTAAAGCAAATGCTAATTTTGGCTGCTTTAGCCATGTTGGTAACTACAAATCACTGTTTATTTTGTTATGTGAATTGGCTGTTTATTTTTCAAGTTATACATTACTGTATTTTTAAACTAACACTCAACGATGTATTGTTCATTACCTCTTGAAGTTATAACTGTTAACATTACCTTAATCCTATAGTTTTATGCAGATATTATGCAATATTGTACTTAAGTAGCTGACTGGTAAATTTTAGAATTGCAATGTTCATTTTTTCAACCTTGGAATCAAATGATCAAAAAGTGCGGGATTGAAGCTTAATCACATCTTTACTCATTTAGCAGTGTTGCAATGTGACCGTTTAAGCAGACATGATTATAAGGAGCTTTCATTTTTTCAGGCAATGGTGGTTTTTATTTTCCCACATAATGAAATGTATAGTAACCTTTGCTGAATTTAAAAAGCCAATAAATGCAATTAAAACTCATGATACTCTCTGAATATGTTATAGTTTTCATTTGGTATTTGTCATGGAAGCAGAATAACTGTGTCGTTGTTTGCTTGACAATTAAAATTTCAGAAGAACCTCATAGAATCTGTCCTCTGCATTTCGCCAGTAATACCCAAGACTATCACAAAAGGACAAGGGTTTTGATTGGTTAAAATAGAACTCGGTTATGCAATGACTGAACAGTGTGAATCTGCACCAATGTTAAAAATGATTGAATCCATAAAACTTATTGAGTAAAATCTGACCTCCAATTCATTTAAATACATTTATACATTTAATACAAGCATAAAATATCACATTTTGATATAAAAAACATAAAACCATACTAAAGATCAAGACATGCAGCAGGTCCCTGGACATTTTATTTAACCTATGTGATCTGGGCAACTTTGACATCAGTAAACTGTCAACTGTAAATTTCTTTGCTCCATACTTTGGTTTCTGTATCTTGTGCAGTATATTCATTCTAGCCAACTACCTGCTTACTGATCTTGAAACTCCAGCTAAAGATGTCATGAGTGCCCCTAACATGCCATACAAATGTTACAAAGGGCCAGAACCAGACAAATAGGGAAGCATTACAGTCATATTCCCATCTTACAAGAAGGCTGTTTTTACATGAATCAATAAGAGGATGTTTGTTGTCCTTTTGAAATGGTAGTAGTTTACCCAAGGGAAGGGCAACACCTGAGGGCCTAGGATTTCATCACTGACGGCAGGTTGTCATAAATGACTACAGATGGAATTTTGTAGCATCCTAACACACCTACCCATGCCATTAGCCAGCTGTACACAACAGTTACTACATTACTCTACGTTATGGCACCCCATTCAATGATTTATATCAGGCCAATAATACATAACTTGGTTAATTACTTAGGAGGACGTGGTGCCACTTACACAGTCAACCTTAAGTGCCTCTTGCACCATCTAATTCTGACAAGCATTGGTATACTCTTGGTTCCTGTATGGTCATATGGCCAAAGAACTTTGTGAATGACTGTGTGGCAGCCCTTGAATTGCTGAGGCATAGGCTGCTGCTAATCTGTTGTTTCTGATGAAAACAGTCATGTGGAACAAGGATGACAATGTATCATGGATTTTGGGGAAGAACCTTTTCAGGAAGTTGGAAATGGAGACATGACTTCCCCACTGGGGCCATAAAGGACTGCAGGTGCTTCCCTTCGACAGGCCTGTGAAATAGCAGCTAGTCTACTGGGCGAAACAGAAGTGGCATTAAGCAGCTATACATCTTCACTACCTGCAATAAAGCATTATTTTATTTATTTATTTTTTTTAAATAGCTTCTTGCTATTTATGTTCAGGGCTTTTTATGGAATGATGGAGCAACATAATATGCCACTGTCTAATTTTTTCAACTGCAGTACTGAATGTGTCAGTACTGAGGATAGTTTATGGCGGATCTTGTATTCGAGCCATTGTGCTCATTTTCTTTTGCAAAGCAGAAGAAACATAAACGGCGTGAGACTTGAGGAACTGGCTGCGGGCGCTGGCTGTGCACCCTTCTTATACATAGCCTATGGCCCATATGCAAATACTTAATTAAGTACAACTTAAGTGCACCTTTACTGCTTAGTTGCACATTAACATGGAAGTGGTTTATCAACTGTACACAAGCTATGTCAGCTAGCCAACTAGCCAGCCGCCATTACAATATTAATTTGTAAATAAATGAAATACATATACAATTGTTGGTTTTAACAATGACGAAGATGTAAAAGAAAATTTACAAGCTCAATCAATTTAATTTCAGTCCACATAATACTGCATTTCAGATCTATATTCACCAAGACTATATGGAACTAGAAACAAAGCTTTACAAGTAGACAAGTAGCACTAACATTTTAAACCAATTAATCATAAAAATCCCAACAAGAGATGCAAATCAGATTCTATACAGTATTACAATTATTTAGTCTATGACATGGTAAATAAACATTAAGCTTTAAAACATTTTATTTTAATTTCAACATTAATTTGAATTTGGGGACTGTACTGCTACAGTTAGATTAGTTGGCTTTTGAAAACAGCAGACAGGCATGGGCTGTTCACAGCACTGTCCTCTGTTTCTCTCAGTTAAATATCAATGTTATCATTGATGTTGTTGCAGAACATCCCTTTGTGAGACCTTGAAAGAAATCCTTCACTGTTGGCTCTTCCACTGGTCAAACACAAGCTTTGCACATACTGCATCCTGAATTCCCATCCCTGTTACAAAACAGCAACGAGAAGACACTTTGAAACAGAATGTATACAATAGTTTTCATTTCATAGGCCTTTATTGGCTCAGGCCCAGCAGTCATGCCACATAAAAACACAGCTTGATTTTGGGGTCATTGTTTGAAATAAGTACAAAAAGAGTAGCTCAAAACCATCAGCAGAAGTTGCTGTCGTCTGGAGAAGCACTATTGTCAGATCTTTATCAAAGCTATTTGGAAAAACAGTCACAAGGATCAATGAATGATAAACAATACATAACTCTTGCTATGTGAATATGCAGATTTACTCATTTCTAACAAAGCAGAGGAACTGTATAAATTTTCAAACTGGATATTTGATTAAACAAAAATTTGGTGAAATGTGCATTAGGTAAGCATTTACTCTGCATGTATACTAGTTGTTTAAGGTACTAGCAAGCATCTGGACTGTTCTAACCAAGGTGATTTCACACAGATCAGGGATACTGAAAGCCGGTGAAACACCCACATGTTAGTATTATACATTTTATACACAGTATACATTTTTATACAGGACTTGGCACACATCTCAAGAAAGGGTGATTATATTAAATTACACTAAATATAAATTATATTTTGTTTAAAAACAAACATACCAAGGGATTTGAACACGGTGGTTTTCTCACATTGGGCCGATTTAGTCCCATTGATAACTTCGCCCAACTCAGCAAATATACTGGCCTAGAAACATATCAACATTCCATAAACAGAATATAGCAAGCAATACTCTAGCAAAACAATAATCTACTAATTACTACTTACACTTCACACAACCAGAGGCAATCAAATGTGATTAGAAACCATGCAAAGTTGCAAAGATTTATTAAATACTACAAGCATTCACACACGCTAAACAAAGTAAAATGTCCTTGCTTCATAATTTCTAGCACCCTAGCAGGTGGCATACTTGCAAATATATACAATCTACAAATAACAAGGACAAACAAGTGGCTTGCAATAATAACCAATCAGGCAAAAAAGGTTAGTTTGTTCCAAATCATACAAGCAGCAAAAGTATTAGTGATAAAATTTGGCAGATTTCAGACAATGAGAATTTGGAATAGATGGCTGTTCTGTACCCCAGAGAGGATAATATCTCCCGATTCAGTAGAGGCTCCTTCTCTACTGTCCACATACACCACTGCCTTTCTCATCAGGGCATCGTCCAGCTCCCTCCAGTCTGGCCTGCAGGCTCCCACCGCTGATGCAACAACAGGTAGAAAAAATACCCTGGGTCATGCGTTGATGCACCATGTTTATGAATCTCAGATTGTTGAAGAATACCATATAAATACCAAATATAAAATGAAAGTACATCCCATTGTCAGCTCTACTTCTGAATTTTCCTGTCTCATATTTGGCAGCCTATGAGTAGTGGCAGCAGTCTTCCCACACACGTTTACTGCCCAATGCCCTACATTTGAGGTGATCTCACCGGCCACATGAGCACCTGGCTTCACCCATTCACCCTGCAGCACAGGCTCTGTTGCCATAGTAACTGTGATTATGACATCAGACCCCTCCACAGCTTCCTTTACAGAGGAAAATACTGCCACAGGGCCCTGGACAGCCCTGGCAAACTGTTCTGCTCTCTCCCTCCTCCTACTCCACACACGTATCTAGGGACAAAGTACACACCTGGTCAACAATGTAAGACATAAGCCTATTACAAATGAATATACTTATGACATATTTACTGCATAGATACAAATTAACTAAGTGGTTGAAATTTTACCTCTAAAACCAGTCATTTTTCATGAATGATTAAAAGCCACTATGTGCACCATTTTTTTAAATTTAGTTCAAGGATGATAGATTATAACTGCACACTCCTTATTAAACTGAAAATAATTAAAACTTTATAAGTGACAGATGCATGTTGTCTCTGTTCACAGTACCTCTTTGAAGGAGAACATTTGTGTGAAGACCTCATAATGGCTGATAGCCTGGCTGCCAGAACCCAGAATGCACAGCACCTCTGCTTTAGGTGGCATCAACAGCTGGACAATAAAGAAACCATCAAATGCAAACTGTTAAACATGGCCAACTTCTATATTACATTGAAATACAAAGGTGTCTCAGGAATTAAGAAACCACAGGATATCCAAGATGCATTCTATTTTTTACTTAATTTAATGAATGCAAAAATACTTTATTTGTACATACAGTGATAGTCAGACTTCTAAGACACTTACTTTAGCAGAAATAGCTGAAACTGCAGCTGTCCTTTTTTCTGTGATGGTTATCCCATCCATAACCTACAGATGTCCATCAAAAAGGATCCACAGGTTGTCAAAGAATCATACCAGTTTGCCAGTCTAAAACAAGCACTCGACCTACATGTTACGTGACTCATATCACAGAAATACGTAAGAACACATAAGCAGTGTGGTCACCAAACATGCCATCATAATTAAATCATTTTTATACACACATTATATATAAAGGAATCATATGATTGCGAGTTTCAGCAAGACAGACACCTGTTTTTTATTGTTCATTTGAAATCTTCTATCATGACTGATACATCAGGTCAAATTACGTTGGCAAATGTTTTTTATAATTTACCTGGACGATATATACTCACAGCTATGACATTTCCCCGTTCTGGGTCAAAAAGCAACACAGTCGCCTGATGTGCAGACAAATCGGAGTCCTTGTCTCGCTGGTAGAAGGATACTATTTTAATGGCTAAAACGTCTTCGTGAGCTATATATGCAGGCATCAACCCAAGGAATCTAGGAAATAAATCAACAATTATTTATAAAAGTAGGCTATACGTGTGTCAAATAGGCTATAGTAACAGTAATTCGTTTGTAAAAATTAAATTATGTCAAGATGATCCTACCCATTGTATTTCTGAAGCGGGACAGTTGTCCGCACTGGTTGGATCACCTCCGTACCGTTCCGTTTAGAAAACATTCCTAGTGCAGACTCGAGACTCGGAATCAAGTCATTATTCTGCAGAAGTCGCATAACCTCTTCACGGCTGA
Organism: Anguilla rostrata; assembly: GCF_018555375.3. Lineage (NCBI taxonomy): Eukaryota > Metazoa > Chordata > Actinopteri > Anguilliformes > Anguillidae > Anguilla > Anguilla rostrata. Next base: position 51,553,312 of record NC_057934.1, read on the forward strand.
TCAACACTGGCAACATGGACATTGTTATAGCGAGTTTTGTAAATTTAGATTAATTACTTTGTATTCCAGATCATTAAGAAGCGTTGCTTCCTCTTCGTGACTGTTACAATAGGTTATGTATGACGCCTGGGAGAAACTTTTAGTGGTCACGTGGAGCGCCACGATTATTTCTCTGTTTCACACAGGGGCTGGTTGTAGTGACCAGAAGTGTCGATTTATATGAATCAAGTCTTCAAAAAAACTAGTAGTTGCCTTGTTTAGCCAATCGGATGCTTAACCCTAATGTCAAATTAGAGCCGCAACTTTTCAAACACTTCCGAGTTGAAAGGTTTTGCATGTAACTCCAGCCACTGAACTTGATGCCAGTACATTATACGTGGAGCCTTGTTGCCATACGGAGAGCCACAGCAAGGTGAAAAACGACACATTACGGCAGACTGCATACTATTTTAATGGCTTGCGAATATATTATAACAATAGGGAAAAAAACTTGCGAATATATACTTTGCTATTATGTGTGTAGGCTACTTTTGTCGTGCACGTGCTGAAACCTGTGGTTGAAAGGTGATGCCTAGCGGAAGATTGGTGTGATGAGCTGTCCCCCGGGATACATGGCTGCCCAACGCGGTTCCTGGAGCTCTACCTCATTCAATCGAAACAAGAGGTCTCTGCTGCAAATTCGTAGAATCATGTGTGCCAAATTAGTGTTGAAATGAAAATCTCCATGGTTGGGCTGCTCTGGTCTAAAACAAATACGGTATATTCAACAAAGTTCAAAATTCAGACCTTTGCTCCATTTTCACATTTTTCTTTGGGCTTGAAACCAGAATGGCGTAAGTGGCATTTGGCAAACTGTACAGGAGAAAAAGAAAATAATATTAAACTTTTTGTATGGCTCCTTTCATGCAGAGATGCAGCTCAAAGTTCTTTACAGTGCAATGGATTTTTAAAAATAACCTCTTGTGATTTGTTTGATTGTAGAGTAGAGCCAGATCAAGAAATTATATCAAATTTGTCTTTGTCCCAAACATTATGGAGCTCACTGTGTGCAGTGTATATGGCTTCACAGATGTTTCTGATTAGTCAGGTGTGTTCAATTGCTTTTTTACTGTAGGTGTAAGAGAGCTTTCAGTATCTTGTCTTGATTTTTGATCTTGATTGCCTTTGGAGTCTGTTATTGACATTTGTCAGCATAAGAGCTGTGCCAATGAAAGTCAAAGAAGCTATTATGAGGCTGAAAAATATGAAAAAACAAAACACAAAACAGACATAGGCCAAGCCTTAGGCTTACCAAAATCAACAGTCTGGAACATCATTAAGAAGAGAGCACTGGTGAGCTCAGTATAACGATTTAAATTTGATGGTAGGAAGGAAAACAAAAATAAGACTATCTACTCCTGCCACACATTCATCTAATTGTTTTTGACATCAAGACTTTCTATCCTAGCAGGTAAAGTTGCTGCTCATCCAGGAATCATGCAAATAATGTTTCTGCACCATGAAGAAGTGACTTTAACCTGAAAAATATGTATGTCCGGGTACTGAATCTAGCATCTATCCCAGGGAGCCCAAACTATGGTTACTCTATCTGATTAGTGAAACTATACAAATATTCTGAACTATGACTCCTCTATCATTTATATGAAATAACACTAGGATTGTGTATGGTCACTGACTTGAACAGCTATCCCGGAGCTGCTGCACATCCGGCTAATGAACCTATCCATATGCCCAGGAAGTATCCAGTTTGGACTATTACCCCAAAACTGCACACAAGGCTAATACACTGATTGGTCCTTGAAGAGATTCACAGTTTGGTCAATGTATACACGAACCACATACTTTAGATGCACTGACCAGACCAAGGGATGTCCAGATACTTTTGGCCATATAGTGTATAAATATCCTTTACTTTTCCCTCCATACATACTCGAGATCATAACCTCCCTATACCATCTCATAACAGCACAGTATGCATTTCAGTTCATATTATTTACAGTCCACCACATTTATCATATCACCTCCGTTACATGCACATACATATAATGCTTTCTTTCAGTCCATAATGTGGGTATTGGTCAGCCCAGGTTCCCATCTGACCCAGGGGGGCCTGTGGGAGTCCTGACCATCTTTCTGTTCTTGTTCCTCCAGGTCACAAGTTTTGGTGGGATGAAAAGTTTGCAAGGCTGTCCCACAGCCTAGGGATTGCTTGTTATTGTCTTTCTAGCGGCCTTTTACAGCCTGTGACATTTAGAACTCCACGGAGTATGGGCAATTAAATTATTAATGTCCAGAGGTGCAGTTGGTTAGAACAGTCAAGTCAAAATGGCTCCTTACATTTGTAATCGCAAAGGCCTGGTAGGCCGAAGAAGACCTCTATGGTTGACGTTAAAGAATTCTCACCACAATGAAGAACAGCTCCCAAACACATGTCCTATTCATTCTGCTGGTGTCTGCAGTTACATCATTAATGAAGACAAGTGAACCAGTACACATAGCAGCCACATTCCCAAATGGTAACATGCCCACCACATGTTTCACTCTGGAAATCACTCTGATACAAGTGAATCTTGGTCTCTCTCCACAAGACCTTGTGCAGGCCCACTCTGCAGGCTATTTTATGTACTTCTTAACTGTCATCTGGCCATCCTGTTTTTGCGGCCGACTAGCGGTTTGCATCTTGCAGTGTAGTCTTTGTAGTTCTGTTCGTCAAGTCTTCTGCAGACAGCTGTCACTGACACATCCACCTCTACCTCATGAAGAGTGTTTCTGATCTGTCAGACAGGTGTTTCTTTATTATGGTGAGAATTGTTCAGTCTGGCCCTTTGGAATTACTGTGCTCCTGAGTGCTCTCTTTGTTCTTAATAATGTTCCAAATGGTTAATTGAGTTAACCCTAAGGTTATGGCAATTTTTTCTTCTTCTTTTTCTTCTTATTTCTCAGCCTCACAATGACTTTCATTGGTGCAACTCTGGTCCTTATGTTGACATATGCTAATAGCAGACTCCAAAGGCAATCAAAAGCCTAGAATCAAGACTAGATACTAAAAGCTTTCTTACACCTGCAGTAAAGAAGCAATTGAACACACCTGACTAATCAGAAACACCTGTGAGGCCAAACATTGCGGCGCCCTGAAATGGGGGCTATGCATAAAAGTGGTTATTTTTACACAGTGAAGCCAATATGTTAAAAGACTCTTTAATACCGTAAAAGCTGAGAATCTGCACTTTAACCACAAATGTATTGTTTGATTGCAAATCTAAAAGTGTGGAGTACAAAGCCAAATAAAGTAAAAATGTTTTGTCCCAAACATTATTGAGCTCACTATAAATACATACATACATATACGTGTGTGTAGTTTTGCCATCTCTTCCATACATTCTCATTTCTAAAACAAGACACTGATTATACTTTGGTGGGAAGTAGGTTCCTGTGTCTCCCTGAGAACTGATTTTCGATGTGCACCATTTAGAGAACTGCAAAGCGTTAAAATGATATTAATTTCGATTCTTAAACCAGAGAGATGATTGTTATCGGTGAAAATGTTCCATTCAGCAATGCTTTGAACGTCTTAAACAACCAACATACAGCTGCTACGGATCATCGGCAAACAAAATGCAGTTACTATTCCAGGTCAATAGAGGGAACTGTTTTCTTTTAACTCATAATTCTGTCTGTTCCAATATTTTTCTCTTTAGGCTGTGGCATAAACGGGGCTAATGAGATAGCGTTGCTATGTTCAGTAAACAATTTGAGATTGAAATGAAGGTTTTCCACAAATGATCAATGGCTGTTCCTTTGAGAAACGGAAGGAATTTGCAGACATCGTAAGTTGTTTGGGTCTTCATTTTCATGCGGACCGTGCTTATTCTGAGGAAATAAAAGGGGAGATAAAGTCATATTGTTAGAGCTAACGTTATGTGGTTACATGAAAATTGCAAATTGGAGCATGCCGCCGATTTTGAAGGTTATTTGTTTTAGCGAACTCGCAAGCGAGTAGGTGTAATTGCAGTTTGTAGGTGTTACGTATGTGGCTGGCTAGCTATAATAGAATTCCACGACTCGTACCGAAATGTATGATCCTATTGGTGTTGCGCAATGATGCAGTAACGTTATGGAGGTTCCAAATGAGCTATCTCAACATGTGTTTATCTCTTGAATATGTACTGCATTAGCTACATGCAGTCTCTTCTCCAGCTGGTCTGCCTTATTTTGTGTCAGAAATCTTACCCTGGTTTACACTGGAAATATGTTGAGTCGTCTTGTTTGATGTAGTTTGGACTGTTGATTAAATACAATGCATGTATACGCAGTTTACTCTGAAAGCTAAAATGATTCCCTGAAAGTGGAGATTGGAACTGTGAATGCTGCATGTATTTTCGCAGACATTCTACTGCAATGTAACGGCAGGTGAAAATTCCTGAGCAGAAACATTGCGTTCTATTCCAGCTGATAACCGGCCTTACAATTACATTTTTTGAACACAGCAGAAATGTCTTGTATTTATTAAATATACTGTATATTTTTCAGAGGCATGTTATAGCAATACTCTCATTCTTTAGTTGTATTAAATCTATTTTCATTTGTATGGCTTGAGACCAAAATCTCAGTACATGCTGCTCCCTACAATTTATGCAAATACACCTATATGTTATAATATTTTCTACAGGATTTCACAGTCTAATTTTCGGAAAACATTTTATTAATGCATCGGTTTAACCTAGTCGGAGTTGGAAAGTGTTATTCTACGTTTACATATTAAGTAAACATATTAATTTGAAGTAGAGTAAAAATCGACGAAGCTAATAAGCTGAAATAAAACCAGGTAAGTGTGTGAGCACTCTCGAGCACTGTCGGTGCCTACAAAGTGCACTGCAAGTTCCAATGTTATTTCGTTCTGCTATGTTGATTTTAAAAGGCTCTTGGGCCGCAATAGCTGGTTTATAATACAATCTTGGTGTATTTCTGCCCTTCTTCACTCAAGGCTGCCTTAAACAGGAAGATGGAAATACTGGCTGTAAATGTGTCAGCCACTGCCCCTTCTGCTGCCACTTCAGCCCAATCCCCTGAACAGGAGGACTCGGGCTTCCCGCTTGCATCCTTGGACAGCGAGGACTATGTCTTTGTGGAAGCACGGCACTCCAACAAGGTTCTGGAAGGCCTAAACAGCCTGCGTCTCAACAATGCTTTCTGTGATGTCATCCTGTGCTGTGGTGGCCAGGAGTTTCCATGTCATCGTATCGTCCTGGCCTCCTTCAGCTCCTACTTTCAGGTAACTGCTGTAACGGAACAGTGAAAAGAAAATATTTCCGCTTGTCTTTAATTAAGTAACAATTTTTTTTAAAGTAAGGGGCACAATGCCAGTGGCAAGACTGCAAACTGATCATTATATACTGCTTTGATGCAAACAGGCCATGTTCTCCACTGATCTGATGGAGTCCCGGCAGGAGCGGGTGGCTATCAATGGGGTGGAGCCTCAGATGATTGGCATGCTGGTGAGCTATGCGTACACTGCTGAGGTGGTCATCTCCAAGGCCAATGTGCAGGCTTTGTTGGCTGCTGCCAACCTACTGGACATCATGGCAGTTCGCGAGGCCTGCTGCCGCTTCATGGAGCGACAGATGGATGAGATGAACTGTGTGGGCATCCACTGCTTTGCAGAAGCCCACTCCTGCCGAGAGCTGGAGAGGCAAAGCATGGAGTACATCCTGCAGCACTTCAGCTCCGTCTGTCGCCAGGTGAGCCTTCACCAGCGGGTGGGCTGGCCCCCTGGCCCTGCGTCTGCACGCAGTTCCTGATGACCGTGTTGCTACTGGTAGCTGAGGGCTGGTGTTTACGTGAATAAATATTGCATACTGCAGGATTTTTTAAAAGCGTTTTTTAAAATTAAGTGTATGGTATAATATTGTTTTTATTGTGAATATTTAGTATGGGGAGTATGGGAATGTATGCCTAATCTTTGAAAAAATGACTTGACTATATAAAAGGAGACTTTTCTTAGGTCATTGTGTGTAGTAGACCAAAATCAGATGACCTGATACCTCAGGTGCCCTTGCAGCTCATAAAGCCACACTCACCATACCTAATATCCTCTACCCATAGGAGGAATTCTTGTCCCTATGTGCTGACAAGCTGACCGAGATCATCTCTAGTGACCATCTCAATGTGCCAAAGGAGGAGACTGTGTTTGAGGCCGCCATGCTGTGGCTAGAAAAGAGTGCCTCCCGCAGGCAGAGCTTTGAAAAGGTGTGCAGTAGTACATGCAATAACAGTGCATACAGTTAGTTCTGTGCTGTTTTGTGTGATTGTTATACTCAGTCTCTAGCTCTGTCATGTGCATTGTTTAGCTGTGGGGAGCATAGGAATGGAAATGGTTCTCTTAATGTATTGCTGTTGATGTTTTACTTGAAGCAGGTTTGCACTTTGACTGAAAGCTGAATGATGAACTAACCTGCTTCTAGTGAGACTTACTGTACATTTCTTGTATTGCTACACACTGGGGTTGCTGTTCTCTGTGCATTAGAAGTATAGAACACCCTTTACAGTTTGTGTCCTTTAGTATGATTACTCCAGATAATGTATATCTTTGGAAATGATTGGTGAGATTGATTAAATCATTGTCTATTAAGTGGTATATTAGGCCTGGTGAACATTGAACCATTTATATAACACCTTTCATGTTGCACCTCAAGGTGCTTCATAGTTATAAAACCGTAGTTGGGGTAAAACAAAAATAAAAAATTTGATGTGCATAATAAAATTGAAATTAAGGAGTGCGTGGCTGTTGTGTGTGGCAGGTGCTGGAGCACATTCGGCTGCCCCTCATTAGTCCCTATTACATCCATGATGTGGTCGAGTCCCTGCCCGTGGTCAAGGAGTCCTTGCAGTGCCAGAGGCTCATCTCGGAGGCTAAAGACTACCTGCTGCTGCAGGATCGGCGTGGAGAGCTGTATGGCCCTCGAGCACGTCCGCGTCGATCCACAGGTAACACGGTGCATGTGCACAGCCTGCACATGCATGCACGCATGCACATGCACACACGCAGGCATGCACAAACACAGTCTCAAAAAAAAATGCATTCCCAAGCTTGCGTATTGGCAAACACACACACATCCATACAACTCAAGGACACCTATGGAATTGAAGACAGTAACTTGGTTTTTAATTTTTTTTTAAAACCAGCATGTTTCAAGCTCAGCATTTTTCAAGCCATGAATATTGTGAAGGAGAGGTTCAAGGTACTGCCTGTCCCTAGGCACAGCAGACGTGATTGTGACTGTAGGGGGTGAGGATGACAAAGTTGTTCTGCGTAGCGTGGAGAGCTTTGACCCGGTCACCAGTCAGTGGAAGAGCCTCGCCTGCCTGCCCTTCGCTGTCAGTAAGCACGGCCTGGTAGTATCAGGTAAGAAAATACTTCAGCTTTATAGTTATATACGTTTTTAATATAGTAGTATATGAGTTTTACACAGTAATGCAGTAATATGTCCCTGTTAGGAAAACATAAAAGCTCTGTCTTGCTGTAATGTAATGTCTAGTCTTCAAATCTCTATTTTTGCCAGTGAGATTGTTGAAGTTAAAATGTTTTTATTCATTCACACTACTGTACTACTGGGTAAATTGGCGAAATTACACATAATGGACTCCCCCACGGCTGCAGTCCGGCCCCTCTTTCATCGCCGCATCCACCCTGACCATTTCCGCCTGCTGCTCCCCACCATCACCAGCTGGCCCCCGGCCATCATCTGAGCCGCCACCTTAGGATTATCACTTAACTGTTGTTATTTGTGAACAGCTGAGGAAACCCAAAATGAAATTTGCATAAATTAATCTGCTGAAAAATAATTTCTCATTTTGACTTAATCTAACCAAGTGTAATAGTTAATTGACAATACTTATTTTCTTTTAGTTGTATGTGTTTGCAAGCATATGCTTTAAAAGCTTGAGGAAAGGATTTTTTATATTTCAGGACGATTAAGAATAACTGGTAGGTAGATGGATGAAGCCAGGGCTGCTGAGTGGCTCATCCTGTTAAGGCACTGTTCCAATACATAAATAAATCCAGACTGTGCTAGTATTCACTGTGGCTGGTAGCCCTGCAGGGTGATGCACAGTTGGCTCTAGCATTGCCTAGGAATGGCAGGTTATTCATTCTGCCAGGATGCTAGGAGCATATTATTGCACTCCAGTGACGCCCCTGAAATTGTTTGCCTTCTCATAGTTCCTGGAGGAATAGTTTTGCATTCAGCAGCAAAGGTGAGTGTCACAGGACTCCTGCCCTCCCCAGGTTCCACGCTGTATCTGGCTGGTGGGGAGTTCCCTGATGGCTCAGCCAGCCGGGAGATGTGGCGCTATGACCCCTGCTTCGATTCCTGGTTGGAGATGGCCCCCATGAACGTAGCACGATCAGAGCTTGGTGAGATGGTGGTGAAATTTAACATAAGTTGTTGTGAAGTACTATAACATTTTCACTCTGCTTATCAACCCTTCAGGTTATACATTCCACACGGCCTGCATTAATTCATGCTGCTATACTCAGCAGCATGAATTTCCAGTCCAGTCACATTTGTTGTATTTTGTGGAGATTGCCTATTCACATACTTGCATGTTAAAAATAGCTCTATCTTTTGCTTTGCCCTCTGCAAAATGTGAAAGCGAATGCATGATTGCTCCCATGCAGGTTTGGTTATGCTGGATGGCTTCGTGTTTGCGGTGGGTGGCTGGGAGGGCCGATCCCGTCTGGACTCTGTGGAGTGCTACAACCCTAACACTAACACCTGGCACTTTGTGGAATCTGTCAAGATGGCAGTGACCAGTCCTGCAGTAGTGGCTCTAGATGGACTACTCTATGTTACAGGTGGGGTGACAAGAAGCTATCCTGACATGTGCTTATGTTTGTTGATGGTTAAGTATAAGTGTATAGTAATAGTGAAACGTCTGATGTTAAATTTATGATCGTGCATACAGTAGTATATGCGCAGTTACACCTGTAGATTGTGTGTATTTAGCTAATTCTAATAGGTATTTGCAATACTTGATCTGTTCCTTATATTTTTATTGATTAGAAAGAACCATATTGATTGGAGCCCAAGGAATTCAAGGGTTGACCTACAGTAAAATCAAGTCCATGCTGTGGCTTTCTATCCCTGGTGTAAGCTAAGTTAATGTGTTCTCCTGTTTTATAGGTGGCGCTGTTCTTGAGGATGGTGATGGCACAGACTTGGCACAGGTGTACAATCCCAAAACATGCGTTTGGACCGAGGTGGCTCCCATGCAGATCGCTCGCTCTGGCTCCGCCGCCTGTGTCCTAAAGGGCAAGATCTATGTCATAGGTGAACGTTTGGCCTGGGTTCATACTCTTAAACAAGACAAATATTCATCTGTTCTTTATGGAAGGTTTTTAGCTTTTATACCCTATTTTAACTTCGAAATCTTAACAATACAACATGATGGACAAGATTCTTAAATTTGTGACTGAATCTTGTTTAGCGCAAAAAAATGCTTTGCTAAAAGATGACTTAACTCCAGAGAAAATAAGTAGGCATAGTTTAGTACTGCTTTTTATTTTTGTGAGACAGGATGATAAAATGGCATCAGATTTACTGTTTATGCTGTTATAGAAACAAAAAGTAAGCGCTTTCTCTTAAAACCTAAGAACGTTAATATGCAATCAATTATGTTACATATGAGCATGGATGCAGATTCATTTGTTTTTAAACCATGAAAAGTATCATTTAGATTTTTTTATTTTATGGGGTACAATTTTAGTAGATGCCTATCTCCCTCCGTACACAGGTGGCTGGCATGCCTCTACAGAGAACACAGATAAAGTTGAATATTATGACCCTAAGAGCAACCAGTGGACAATGTGTGCTCCCATGAAAGAAAGACGCTACCGTCCCGGGGTGGCTGTGGTGGATGGAAAGATATACGTGCTCGGGGGAGAAGAGGGATGGGACAGGTTTGTTACTTGACAATGTTTACAATATATCTGTGGATATGAGGGTGAATGCTAAGCAAATTCACAATATTGTTTTCATTCTTCAGGTACCATGACACTATAGAGCGGTATTGTGAAGAGACAGATACTTGGGAAATTGTAGGGGAGATGCCAACCAGTCGGAGCTGGCTCAGCTGTGTGTCCCTGCAAGTCAGAAAAGATGCCCACAGTGCCAGCCAGCCAAGCGCTGGATCAGGAGAGTTTCCTGCTGACTAAGAGCCATTGTGATATATGTGGACTGCACTGTTGGCACTACTTGGCAAGACCATTTAGAGAGAAGACTGCAGAATCATAAACAGCCTGCCACCTTCACTGACTCCTGCTCACTTCCCAGCATTCCTGTGGGCTTTAAACAGACTCGAGCATGCAGCTCTAAAAACTGATCCTGTTTTTGGAGGTGAGGGGGAAACCTTCAGTCCCAAGTACTTTCCTGAAGGTCAGATGTTTCTTTTGAACTCTGTGTATCCAGAGTGATGGCCTTACTGTGGTCAATGCTCTGTCCTTTGTGGAATTCCTAAGGTGTCTTTGTGATGTGGGACTTCGTGCCAGGTGTTTGTGGTGAACTAAGGAAAAAGGTTAAGTGCTCAGAGAAAGCAGATTTTACAGCACACCTTGAGATGAGTGCTTACACTGTCTTTGTTCATCGTCAGCGTCCAACTACATTTTGTACCAACTGTGGTGTTATTTATAGTGGCAAGTCCATACTGAAATTTCAACAAATCTTGAAGCTAGTGTGTATGGGGTGATCTTTAGTGTCAGTATACAGTTATTTGCCTTGATTCTTGCTGGCAGCCTTTGTGTCATTTCAAGCTGTGTAGTTAACTTGGCTAGATGTTTCCCTTCATGAAGCATAGCAGTCCCAGGGCATACATTACAAAACTTTCCACTGCATAATCTTTAAAATGACACACAAAAACCTAGAAACATGATTCTGTTAAGCCAGTGCAACCAATGCATTTTAAAACCAACAACCAACTAGTTTTTTTTGCACCAGATTCTATCAATAAAAGCATGTATGCGTTCATATATGAATCTAGATAGGATGTATGTACTGGACTCTGACGAGACTAGTTGGGATTTTTTCCCCCACTTGATTATGGGGAAATCCCTCTGTTCAAAAATTGCAGAAAAAAACTAGTGGCAACTGTGCTGTATAGAAAGAGTACATTCTGTCTGCATCAACACTACTTCCATAAAGCACTAATGACATCCTTTTTAATCTAACCATGCTCAGTGGGAACATCAGGGCTTTCCAATATTAGCCTGTAGTGAGTTGTATATTTTTGTGGTTCCAAACCTCAAATCCGGTACCCAAGGCCAGATCTAAGCATTTAATGCATTCCATCTCTAGCACACCTGATGCAACTAATCAAGGGCTTGAGTTGTATCAGGTGTGCTTGAGGTGGAACACAGGAAATGCCTGGATTCTGCTGGGTGTACCCGAGAGGTTTGGGAACCAGTGGTATCTCGTCCACAGCAAGTGTGTGCATGATGTGCATTTTTGGTAGTGTGTGTAATTGAGGCTTGCAGAGTGCATATCCCTTAATGTGATTGTGTAGACTGAAAACTATGGAAAGTGAAGTTAAAATAAAAATGTGTAAATCTCAGAGCAGCACTGCAAATTGAAATCACTAAAACAGGATGCAGAAATTAATCATTTAGCAACTTCCAGCTAAGTGTAATTTAAAATAAGCACTCTTACTTTGAGCACTGATGGGCTTTGTACATTTCTATGTACAATTCCATTTTAGAATAATGTACTTTTGATAGACTTCATTTAAAGCCATTTTGCGATCTCAAATCGGTGCCCTAATATGGGGTCTGATGTCTGATGTGGCAATGCACTGCTGTAATCACAATAAATATTGCACTAGTTATTGTAAGGGTCTTGTTTTATACAGAAATAAATCCATCAACCAATGTACATTACTCACCATCAAACTGCTGGACAGCCTTTACAAAACTGGTGCTTCAACATTTAAAAAGACCATATTTTAATATCACAAAAGCATGAAAGCATATTTGTACACTGGCAATACAATGGAATGAACTGTGTTCAAATAAGGATTATGAAATGAGGATTCATTTTTAAACAAAAGTCTCCACAAATTACTTTCTTAACATAACTTCCATAGATCAAACCAGCAGTCTCTCAATAGCCATCTGCACAGACTGGATTTGAGGTTTGAGTTGGGACCCCTCCTTAATTGTGACAGATGTGGCAATTACGGGCCTTGAAACTCCACACGCGCGTCCCAAGGCCTGCTTAGAGCGTACGAAAACGTATGGCACGTTCTTGTCTTCACACAGTAGTGGCAGATGCAAGATGATCTCCAGAGGTTCAGCATCAGCTGCCATCACGATAAACTCAGCAATGCCCCGGTTCAAGGTTTTAGTGGCTGAAAAACAATGCCAAAAAATTAAGTTGCACAGAAAGTATATCCCAGTTAAGCAGTTAAACTGGGTCATGAAAAGCACATGAACCATAGGCCTACCCTTTCAATGAAGGAAAAAAACCCATGCCTTACTTCCATGACTCAAATGGGAAAAAAAATAAGATGATTCACAAACATTTGTGAAAGAGGTTTATTTAGTTCTATGACTAAAATGTGTGTTTGAGAGCAAAGTTATTCATAAAAAAACAAAAAATAAATAACTGCACCATTACTGATTTGCATCTGTAATGGTGCAGTGAGTGAAATCTGTGAGAACTAAATTAAGAACACAGAACTTGCACTACTAGTCTTTTGCAGATCATATTTGTGTGTGCAAAAATGTCATAACACTTGTAAACGTATTGTGTGCAGTCTTGCAAACATGCTCACAGGGCATTCTGTAATATAACACTGCATTTAATTTAAATGTACATTCGACCTCTTTGAAAGTTATGAGTTAGTTCCACAGATCCAAATGGTCGCCAAATTCGATCGGTTCGAATCTGAGATTCTACTGTATTACAGTCAATACATAGTTAATAATACCTTCATTTCAGCTACAGTTCTCTTCTGACCCCTTATTCTGCACCCCCGACCTTGTATAAATTAAAATCAGATAGCGTTTCACAAATACCCCACAGAAAATCATATCGATAATTAGATACTTTAGCCTTACCCTCATTTGCGCCTTTCCTTAGCTGCTTATAGTTGGACGCTTGTTGCACAAGGTCCAGGATGGTTTTGGTCAGTGTAGCATCGGCCAAAGGGTAGGCCTTGGGGTTCACTTCAGGGTCGGCCTAGGGAATAAAATAACTATACCGTTAGGTAGAATAGCATAAAACAGTTAAGCGTGTAAATGCGGTAAGCAGCAAGGTAGCCTACAGGCACACCTACATTAGTGAGTTAAACTAGCTAAACAGCAGTCTTGTAAAATCGACAACCGGCCAGAAATTAATCGAGGCCTTATCACGTGTGTACACAGTATAGCGGGCATTACGCTCTTCTAGTAAAGGTAACAAAGGCAAACATAGCTCGCCAACCAATATTCGAAGCGGAAGATTCTCCCAACATGAAAACGTGGTTGTAATAGGAGTTCCACTGATCTAGTAACTAACAGGTCATTAGCTAGGAAGCTAACTACCACGTGTTTTCCCCAAAGCTGCATACCTATAAAGTTGAACAGAACAAACGTAGTCAACACTTCCCATCTAGTTTGCCATCTTAAACGTGGAACTCAGATAAACTTCGCTTATAAAAAATGGCATTAAAAATATTATTAAAGAGTGTACTTTGGTAGCTTCCATAAAATATCCACTCGTTTTTACCACGCCAGAGGGAGTGTCTTTCTGATCAGTGTTACACAGAACCAGCTAGCCAACAATTACTTGTGCTATACGACTACGAGCAACTTCGCCGTTAGCGAACATTTGCTAATACAGCTAGCTACCCAGAGACGTTCTACAATGGCTACTGCAGTTTTCTGACATTAGATAAAGACAAAACAGCCGTGTTAACAGCCTGTAACTACATAATTATAAGTACTAATATCGGCTAACGTAGTTGTCTATATAAAAACAATGCTGCGGTTATTGTTGGCAAAGATCCTGTATTTATCGGCATGCTAGCGAGCCGGCTGCATGAAACGAACGTTACACTAATCTTTCGTTGCTACTGCAGCCACAGTGCATTAACTAATAGTGTCTTCTTTCGCTGAACATCATTTACTCACCATATTATCAATTATCAATTGTTGAGTAAGTGAGTCCTCTCGGCGCGTGCTTCACGGAGGACTGCAGGAATAGCTAGCAAGTAGCAACCACGCTTCAACGTTAACTACACGTCTGACCGATTTCCAAAGCACGTGTTCAGGGCATATGCGCAAATAAGTGCCGAGCGGAACCGGAACTGCGTCACTTCCTTATTATTGCATATCGTTATTATGTACAGTCTATGTTTTTATGCGTATCACTCCTAATTAATGTTTTTTTTGTCAATACGTGTCCAATGTATGGGGAAAATTCTAAGACTTTTGTTATAACGAACATATACTCTAATTACAACAATAAAAAGAAAACCCCAGAACTTTACAAATAGCTTTACTTGTTATTATGAAAATATTTGTAAGGAACAGTGAAGTGAAAGAAGCAAATTTAGGACAAGACTGACTACTCAAAGACAATGTTTCCATAAAACTCTCTACCACTTTTAAAATAAAGTTTTCAAGCCCTGGACTTTGTTTTTGACCCACCATGTTTCACCTGATGAGCTATCAAATAATTGGGCTAAATGATGTGGATGAGCTCTCAAAAAAGGATTTGAATAGGTGAAAGTTTGTTTATTACATTACATTTATTTGGAAGAGACTTTAATCCAAAGCAACGTAAAATAAGTGCATACTGAAGGTCATTAGTACAACTACAAAACACATCTGGTAATGTACAATACTTATTATGTAACAGTTATTCATAAACATGAACACATTTAAATCCAGTTCAGAGTAAGCATAGGCTAGGTCAAAAAGGTATGGTAAATCAAACTAGGAGGCATAACAACAAGCTACAACATCAAGGATTATTCTCAAGAGAAAGAATGAGAAGACCAAAAGTGTGCAATGTCAAGCACCAATACAGTGCAGAGAGGGATGGAGGAGCAGGAGCAGAAAAATTCACCCAGATTAAGTTGGATTACCAATGAGTAGGTGATACTTAGAATCAGAAGAGGACTGTTGAGATGAATTCACTGGCCAAGTGATGGAATACCTAAACTAAACTGAAAGTCAATTAAAATCTTCTGATTATAAAATTTAAACCGTTCACTGAAATCTGAAAATTGCTAGCAGCAGACCAGAAAATTTTGGAAGGCTGAGTGTATTTTGGTCACCATGTACTAGTGCATTCATACCTTTATCTATCCTTTTTTATGTGTTACGACTAACATCCTACATTTTAAAGGAATACTGCGCAGAATTTTCACCGTGAAAATATTATAAATCAGCCATGTGCAGTCATTACTATGATGCACTGGCAATCTGTGTCTGTGTGCACTGGGAGTGAGGCTTTCTTCTTCTTGGTGGTTGGCGAACAATTAATAATGCAGTGTAGTATAATGGGTAACGAGCTGGTCTTGTAATCTAAAGGTCATAGGATCAATTTGCAGGTAGGTGACTGCTGTTGTACCCTTGAGCGAGGTACTTAACCTGCATTGCTTCAGTATATATCCAGCTGTATAAATGGATGCAATGTAAATGCTATGCAAAAATAAATAAATAAATAAATTGTGGAATGGGAATCTATAACATACTCATTATTTTAAAAAGGAAAACCTCAAATTCTATCCATCAAACCTATTGAATTTAAATACTCTCAACAGATATGTGATACATCTCCTGTTGGTAGATACAAAACCTTTTTTAAAATATTAAGTTCTGCCCCCACTTCATGCGGAGTGGCTCTTAATCTCTGTGTGTGTGACATATTTAATGCAACTGTATACTACATGATTACCCTTCCTTTCCCTGAATCATTTTTCTTGCCATCTTTTTCCAAATTTACTTTTCATTACTCTTTTAACCTCTGCTTTACTGATATTTACATCTATCTGAATATAGTCTGACTTCAATGCCGTTTTAAACCATACAAACCCAGTAATTAGTCTTAATCTTTGGATTCGGAATCGTGACGAAATAATCTCAAATAAAATATCCTGTCTGTTACTGGAATTAAAAGATTCGATACTTATTAATGCGTATATGAATCTGAACAGATGACCATCCTCTCAGGTCGAATTTCTACCCATTGTAAGGCAATTAATATAGTAAACCAATTTACTTGAAAATACAGACATTAAGTTAATAAGTCATTTCATAATTATTATTAATTTTATTTATTTTTTGGCTCCGGTGAAATCTTAGGGCATATGGGGTGAAATGGGCTAATTGTGGTAAGACGCTATGAAACGCATTACGCTTTCATACAGGGGAAGTTGTGTACGCGGATGTTACGTCATTGATTCAGCCATATTGTGTTCTGGGTGTTGCTGAAGGAGAGATCGAGTTATGAAGGGGATCCGGGGTCTTAGTAATTTCTCTGTAAGATCTCAATTTGTCTCAGAATGGATTTAAGCAGAAAACATCACATTTTAGCTAGCAATATCACATTAATATAAGCCAGCTGAATGTTTTATAGTTCGCAGATAATAATGTTGGCTAGCTATCATTACATCTAACTAACGCTAACGTTACCTAGATGTTGGTAGCTATCCGGCTAAGTTCAGCTAACGTTAGCTATGAATGTTTTGTGCGCAAGGTTGTGCGACCTAGTGTAGCTGCTTGTGAGCTTGTTTTCTACTCAGACATGCAACTTAGCTGGTTCGTTTCTTATCTGTTGGTTTACCTGCGAGGTCATCGGAAGAAATAGTGCTGTGTTTTCTTAAAATCAGCAGGCTAATTACTTAACGACCCACTGAAGGTCACTCTTTTTTGTGTAACGTTAGATTCATAACTTTTGTCCAATTTAATGTCTGTCTAGCTAGACCTTTCCCAACAAATATGAGACTGATCTTAAAAGTTGTGTGACGGCTAAGTTAATGACGTTGCTTGCTATAGTTTCCCGTTCGCTGTCTACAAAGTTACCCCACTCGAACTGCTAAACAGCTGCCGTCCTCAGGATACCTTTTGCATGTATTGTACGGAATTAGCCTCACAACTGACCTGATTTGAAGTGGGTAAATGGTTTGCAATATGTGAGGATTTCAGGCGTCCCAAAGTTTGAAAAAAAGTTCCAATGTCGTGCAAAACCCATGTTTGTTCATTTGTTCTGTTAAATATAATTAGTGCATCTGGATGAAGCCAAGTGTATTAGTTACCAATAACCATTTTAATGTATTAAAGAGAAGCCAAGAGTGCTGAAGTTAAAGGGACCTAAAATGTCAGTAGTTGGAGATATTGTAGAAGTGTTTTTGGTTTGTCAATTTGAGTGAAGTGCCTCGTTTAGTATTTGCTGAAAGCTTTGGACTGTTGAAAATACCTTTTGTGAATGAATGTTTGGCGAACAAGCAATTATACAAACAATGTTTAATTGGAAATAAAAATAAAAACATTCACATATTTTGTTAATTTTTTTTATGTAAAGGACAAAAAAGGCGAGTGTTGCTCCTAGTTTTCTGTTTGAGGACTGCTATTAAAAACCAACTCTCTCCAAATACATTACACTGAAGTCAGCTATTTGTCAAATGGGTTGCATACCGTATTACCCACGGTTTGCCCTGCACACCTCCCCTTTTCACCTCACATTGCATGTCATCCAGTGCACATGTTCTGTGTACAATATCTCCTTTCTTCTGTTTTGCAGCAGAGGCTCTATGCAGCACAGGCTGCCCATAAGCTGGATGCGGCAGCAGCTGTTCTCCCTGCGCAGGAGGTTCAGGTCAGTACATGTAGGCTCTGCTCACAGAGGGCATACTGTACAGTATGCATTCACCAAGGATAGGGTGGGTAGGTCTCCTCCAGGCACTGCTCACATGTTCCATTTCTATACGTTGTCTACCCTGGGCAAACATGATATGAATGGAGAATAGGTGTCTGCTCTCGTACTAATTTTGGCATTTGTCCAGTTATTTTGCTGTGTGCATGTCTGAAGTGTTGTATTACATAGTTGCCACTACAGGTGCACATAGAAATGTTTATATTTTACTTGTCTGCCCCTATACCTGATACTTATCTAATGGAGCAATAAATGGGGAAAACGTGCACTTATGGTTGTCCAAAGTGCTACTTATGGGTACATTGGTATCTTGAATAAAATGTAAAAAGTGTATACTTTACATATATCAATGAGAAACATAAGACTTGGCAAACAAAAGTATGTTTCGCTTGCATTTGACCTCATGAAGCAAGGGGTGACATATTGTTATTTTTGTATTAAGCCACAGTGGTAAAAAATGTGATAAAATAAAATCAGTTAATTCAAGCATGTGGATCTCTGATTTTTAGCCAAATGCTTTTCAAATAGTGATTACCCTACTTCCTAGGCTTTCTCAGTTGTTGGGATTTGGGCTTTATTTTCTTATGCCTGTGGCTGTATCTTTACCACCCTCCTGTAGCCTTATTGTGCAAAACAGGGTTAAGTTATAGGGGTTGGCTTGGTTAGTCTTTGGATGGGAGAAAACATGCAAAAACCTTATTGGTGATGGAAAGAGCATTGGTGAGCCAGCAGGGGGCAGTCTTTTAATTGGAATAGTAAGTAGGCTAGGTCTAATAATGCAGCGGTGCCATTTATCAAAAGAACTGATGTGCCCTGGCCACAATCAGTCTTTTATTCTCATTCTCGTCACATAGGCCTAATCATTCTCTATAGTTAGTTATTGTGTGATCTATTGCATTCTTTCAATATAAGGGGCTGTGTCTTATGAAAACCATATTGAGAAGGCAACAGGAAACTGACTCCACAATCCTCCCTTTGAGTTATCAGTAAACCTTATTCTTTTTCTGAGTTAATTATTTGCATAGTTGCTCATTTTGCTTTTGGTTTATTGACAGTTTTTACCGGATGACTATATTCTATATTATACTCTTGCTTAAAGGTAAAGAGTTAAACAAGTATATATATGGATGCTAGATTAAAAATTGAGCCTGGTAGACTTGAGCTACTTTGAGTTCTGCTTATTCTGGAATGTTTCAGGATCGGATTGTATGTTGCCATGCAGTTATTTAAATATGTGTATTCTACACCTGACCTCTAGGTGACCAAACTACCCAGTGGCCTGGTCATTGCCTCCTTGGAGAACTACTCGCCTGCCTCCAAGATCGGTGTGTTTATGAAAGCCGGCTGTCGATATGAGACGCCAGACAACCTGGGAGTTACTCACATTCTCCGTTTGGCAGCTAACCTGGTAAGCGGCGGTCATTGTCTCCTTTTCATAATTAAGTTGTCACTCAGTATAAAGATGTTGAAGTGATGGAAAGCATTGTTGTTTCTTCTGTAACCCTGCTCAGTTTAAAAAAAATTTTTTGGCAGTGTTTTAGTAACAGTTGTTTATAAGCTTTGCTGTTTTTCAGACCACTAAGGGTGCATCGGCGTTCAAGATCTGTCGTGGTGTTGAGGCTGTGGGAGGCAGCTTGAGGTACATGGGCATCAGTCATCCAAATCCCTGTCTTAAAGGGGTAGTTCACATTCTGGGGCATGCGCTGAAGGAAATGGTCCCGACGCAAAGTAAAATTAAATGGAATTTTTTGAAAAATAATAGGGTAATATACAAACATAACACGTCTGGAGGCACACCATTATTGTACAAGCAGCTTTGGAGTTGCTTTAAAATGTATTTACTTGCTTCAGACCGCAAACCCTTAAAATGCCCCATCCCAAACGTTGTAAAACTGACAAGCCATCAGAAACCTCTGCAGATATATAAAATATCCTTAATCACACACAAAAATTTAAGATATACACTAAAGCTAAAATAATATCAATGTTTTCAAAGTGGTAGTTCACCCAAAATTAAATATCAGTTTAAATATCATTTTCATGTTTGTTTTGAAAGGCAAAAATGTTCAGTTGAACTGTCTCTTCAAGACACACAGTAATGTATGAGAGTTTGCTATTTAACAAACAGGCCTTTACTGCAGATGACCATGGTAGCTTGAATGAAGAAGAATCATCACTAGGATGGGTCAAATGCAGAGGACAAATTACCCCACGGGGTTCAATAAAGTATATCTATCTATCTATCTATCTATCACCAGTTTTTCGGTAGTAATAACAGTTATACATCTAATTGCGGTTTTGTCTTTTGTTTATAGTGTGACATCATCAAGAGAGAACATGGTTTACACTGTTGAGTGCTTGAGAGACCACATGTGAGTACTGTTAGAGAGCTATGGCTGCACGACTTTCTCTCCAGAGACTTCCTATATGTTACAGGTTTTTTCAATTGGATCTATAATGGGACATTGTCTTGTCCATATATTTGCCTCAACATCATGCTGAGGATGTTCAGTTGGACAGCCAGTTATTTATTCAAATTATTATGAAAATATACCCTGATATATCTGTGCCCACATTTTGGCCAGTAGCTGGTCTGTCAGAAACAGGCTTAGCCAATGAGGTGTGCTGCTTCTGACCTTCAAAATATCATTCAGGAGCTCCTGGTTGGGGTGTCCAGCTTAGGCACAATTTTTTAGTGATACACCCCATGGATCTGGACCACTCTGGTGTTGGCTGTGGTCTCTGAGACTTTTTTTGTATGCAGGGTATTCCTTGCGAAACAGAAACTCTTTGGCCTGAACAGGCTCCTGCAGTATGTCTGTGCCAACTGCACAGTCCCCTGGTAGCCTACCTACCTGCATGCGTTTTGGATGGTGTGGCTATTGATATTTCACTGTTCAGAGAAGCCTGCCATGATTTTTGGACACTCTAATAATACGTAGAATTAAAAAGTTGTTTATACAGTATACATAAAACAAAGTTTAATCTTGTAATGAATTTAAGACAATTGCGGACAAATTATTGGTCCTTGTCTCCATTGTTATCACTGTATCTGTGTTACAGTGACACTGTTATGGAGTTCTTGATCAATGTGACAACTGCTCCTGAGTTCAGGCCATGGGAGGTGGCCGACCTTACCCCCAGGGTGAAGATGGACAAGGCCCTGGCTCACCACAAGCCACAGATTGGTCAGTACCTTTACCCTGTTCAGTTTCCATCTCATTATGTATAATAGATATTGCACTATATTTGCTCCTGTTTTGTTTGGTATTTGCATACTCCTAGTATTTAGAAATTGTAACTGTAGCATAACCATTTTCCCTCAAGGATGATGGAGGTGCGTCTTTTAAATGCACACACAAACGGGAGAATCTGCTGAGAACAAAGCTGTGTGATTCCTCTTCCTCCTCCTCAGGTGTTATTGAAAGCCTGCATGCAGCAGCATATAAGAACGCCCTGTCCAACTCTCTGTACTGTCCAGACTACATGGTGGGACACATCGGCTCAGATCAGGTACTGCCCAAGGTTTCGTAGCAGTGCGCTGTGTGGTACAGTGACGCACATCCAGGTAACTTGCCTTTCTTTTTCTCCAGATGCTCTCCTTCGTCCAGAACAATTTCACCAGTGGAAGAATGGCTCTGGTTGGACTCGGTAAGGGATTTTATTGTGGGTTAAAGCTGACTTACTGTGGGTTGAAGGTACTTGTTTTGATGCTTTACTGTAGCTTTCACTTTACCACTGTACCTTTAACAAACATTTGCTGTCTGTCCAGGTGTGGAGCACTCTGTGCTGACGCAAGTTGGAGAGCAGTTCCTCAATATCCGCAGTGGAATAGGGGCTGCTGGGAAAAAGGCTCAGTACCACGGAGGCAAGGCAGTTATTATAGACTTTCCGCTGAGCGTAGAAGTGTAAAATCTTTGTCAGGGGCCCCAGAGAGGTATTAATGAGCATCATGTATTGCAGGGATGTCCAATCTTATTCTGAAAAGGTGAAAAGGGCCAGTTTGGCTGTTGGTTTTTGTTTTAGCCGAGCACTATAACACCTGATTTATCTGTTTATCTAATCATGGTCTTCAATCAAGTCAAGACCTTGATGAGTAAAATGATGTGTCTTAGCACTGATCTAAAACAAAAACCTGTGTTCACACCGGCCCTTTTTGGATGAAATTGGACACCCCTGATGTAGTGTAATTTCAGGAGCACATCGCTTGTTTCAAACGCATTCATTAATGGTACACTTATAGTGATTGAACATGTTTTTTTAATTACCTTGGTGTACATAATGCAGTTCAGTATCATGGATTTATCTAACTTTACTTATTCCTCAGGGTTATCAGTTGGTCTAATGATAAAAAATAAATAAATAAGGAGATATTCATTTCACTGCTGGGACATTGTGTGCTACTTCCACTAATGGAAAACAAAGGGCACAAATAAAACCCCAATGTACAGAGGCAGCTGTGGGATTCAGTAGATTACAGTATGTAGATCAATCTAAAGAGGCCTGGCCTAAAGGGATTACTTTGTATCCATTCTGTACGGCTCATGACAGAAGTATCCCTTCAGTGTGAGCGCTGTCTGACCTCAGCCTTGTGTGCAGGTGAGCTGCGGGTTCCGAACAGAGACAGCCTGGTGCACGCGGTGGTGGTGAGTGAGGGTGCGGCGGTGGGCACGCCGGAGGCTACCGCAAACAGAGTGCTGCAGCAGGTGCTGGGGGCAGGACCACAGGTCAAGAGGGGCTCCAACACCACCAGCAAGCTGAGCCAGGCCATCACCAAGGCAACCACCCACCCCTTCAGTGTGAGTACATCTGCCCCTTAGCAATGTCTGCGCTGTTAGCATTTTACCTGGGCTGGGGGTGGGGACTTCTTCTGTATTCGTTTTACATTTTACTGTGTAAGGGAAGTATAGTCTGAATATAACAATATAGTATTATTTGAAAGAGGAGTGTCCCACATATTATACTGCTCACAACTGGGACACTGGCTTATTTAAGTTATTGGTATCAGCATAAAGTGTTTACCTAACTCGGGCCATAGTCACAATATTTGGTTTAACACTGGAATGTGAGTGTGCATGTAAACAGTCACTGTTACAGCTTGAAAAGGTAGCTCAGTTCTATAGGTAAAAACTGAAAAGGCATGTGTGCTGTTCATGCATGCATTTGTGTGAGTGTGTGTGCTTGCACAGGGGTATACACACGCATATCACGTGCAGAATATCTGTGTATATTTGCTCTTTTGTTGTTCATACACATCCTCTGCTTTTCAGGCATCTGCATTCAATGCCAGTTACTCAGACTCGGGGCTGTTTGGAGTGTACACCATCTCCCAGGCCTCATGCACTGGTGACGTAAGTATGACAAGCCCTGCTTGCAACTGACTGAAAATATGGGGATATTTTACATGTTAATCAGAATTTCTCTGGGTATGGCTACTCTCCTTAACACAAATCTCCCACTTCAAATCAGCTCGTCAGTTGGTACAGCTGAGTACGTGCTGGTCATTCACTATCAGATCCATGAAATGATGTAACATTTGTGCTGTTGATTCAGTTTTTTCTGAACATAATATCAGAGATGACTGTATGCACTTGTCAGTGCATTTTGTGTGCATTTAGACTCATAAGCTTGATATATAGTATGTAAGTATAAACTAAGCTAGTAAAAGTTTTCTCCTTGTACACTACAGCAGTAATGGGAGATTGAGGCTTTGGGAACTTCAGAATGACTGTTACAAAAGTTACTGTTTTATCAAGGACTGTTTAAACAACCGATGGTGTTTTGCTACAGTACAGATTGCAGTGGCTGTTGATTGAATGAATGAAAGATTGAATGAAAGAAACCTTTATTGCCCTGAAGAGAATTTGCTTCCCCACAAAAACAGCACAAACATAACAACAAAAACAAAGACCGATAATTCAACATTGGGTATAATGGATGGGCTGTTACGGACTGGCTGCCAACCTAACAGTGTAATGGCACGAACAATTACACTTTTTACAGCTCTTTATTGTATGATACATAGATTATCTTTGTTATTTTCACTGGTGCAAATAAAGTGAGCAATGAATAGCTTAGTCATGCTTAGAAAACTGGAAATTACATTACATTACAGGCATTTGGCAGGAAATGCACCTCTAAAACTTTGTTGGTCCATCTAATGTGACTTGGGGCAAGTTTTTGAAAAAGCAGATGAAAACACAGATACCTTCAGGTACATTAAAAAGCACATCTTAATGTGTTTCTCAATACATTGACAGACTCATTTATTAGTTAACATTATTAGAAGCAGTTTAAGTTGAGCTTAAGTTAATAAGAGTCAGTTATTGGGTGAAACTGACAAACATGTTTGTTTCACCCTCTGTGGGGTTAATGACACTTCATTCCCCCATCACTGAAACAGGAGTGGAGGGTCCTGAATAACCATTAGGATTGGCATGGAAAATCCATTAAATGGACTTTGAGTTCATTGCTGATGGGAGCCTCTCCTCTCTGTAGGTGATTAAGGCAGCTCTTAGCCAGGTGAAGGCTGTGGCTCAGGGGGGCCTCACTGCTGCTGATCTCACCAGAGCCAAGTAAGTACACTTTTACAGATAAACATGTCTCCTCACCATCCAAATTACTGCAGCCTGCCTCAGTCGACAGGAAGGAAAAACAGACTAATGAAACGCATTAGGCCGTCTGCTGCAGACAAATGGATTGCTGCAGACGGTTCTGGTCTGGGTTCAAGTTGTGGGGGCTTTTTATATGCAGCAATATTTAGAAGGCATGCTATGAAAGTACCTGTATCTGTGATATCACATTAATGTGTACACTGGTCCTGGTAGTGAAATTAGTGAAATTGAGGATACATGTGCTTTTAGCAGTCTGAGTGTTCTGCTGTTTTAAAGCCTTGTGATGGATATTGGCCGTGTTGCTCTGCAGGAACCAGGTGAAGGCGGAATATCTGATGTCGCTGGAAAGCTCAGAGGGCATGTTTGAGGATATGGGCTCCCAGGCACTGGCAGGAGGAACCTACAATTCACCAGAGGCCGTGGCCCAAAACATTGACTCAGTGACTTCAGATGCTGTCATCAATGTGAGAATTTCAAATATTTTAAAAGGATAGTCCCATTTACTGAGTTGATCTGTATGTCAGGCATTTAGAAAATTCTAATATTGCCCATGTAATTCACTACTGCTGAAGGGACTGCCAGCAAGCACTGTTTTGTTTTCTGTAGCAGCTAACAGAATAGTTCTCAGTAAGGCTGTTGAATTTCGCAATTCAAACTTGAATTCAAATGTCAAAAAATATTCCTATGAATGGAAAACAATTAGCAGCATTTTTGGCTGCTCAAACATTTTTGTTTGCTGAACACGTCCATCACCCTACTTGCATTTAATTTTAATCATGTTGTTTTATGTTGTTTATTTATCACTGCATTAGATACATGTTGGTACCATGAAATACAGTGAATATACAAGTTTAAATACGAAGACAGGAAATCTGAATTGTTAAAATCGTCAAAATTGTACAAACCAAACTTCTTTTGAAAGAATGCAGTAACACCAGAGCAGGTTAGGTTTCATGTTTGAATCTTGATTGTTGAATATTGTAAAACATTTTAAATGTTTTGTTTTTCAGGCTGCCAAAAAGTTTGTGGCAGGGAAGAAAACAATGGTGTCTAGAGGACAGATGAAGACAACACCTTTCATTGATGAACTGTGACAGTGGATATTTTTATAACTTCAGAGGCAAGCTATGCCTTGTTGTTTATTCAACAACCAAAAAGAAAACAGAAAATGGTCCTGATTCTCAGTCACTTAATTGCAAGAAGAGATAAAATTGTCATCAGCAGTTGCTATTTATTGTTTTAATTTCTCTGTATTACCTGGGGAGAAAGGGTATGAAAGTTTCCCACTGTTGTCCTCTATACTGTACAATGGATGTAAATGAATTAAAGTCCATCTATGTTTAAAAATATTAGTCTCAGATTTGGTTTGCCTGTTTTACGTGTTATTAATGCAGAGGAATGAGATTATTCTGAATTATCTTTCAGCCAATAGGCAATTAAACCCAGAAATGCAAGGGTAGGGAATGCTTTGATTCAGCACATTAGTACTATGTGATACTAACTTGCATAAAATATATGGCTACAAGCATTTTGGCAATGTTGAAAGTTTCAAGTTTATGGCTACAAGTAAAACTGGTTTTATGTTGCACAAGGGAATTATTGTCCAAACCCGGTGTCTGGACTCTTACAGGGGGAGCATTATGAATAGGAATTGTAACATCTTGGCAAGATGATGAAGAGGAAACAGAGTTGAGGAGGATGAGGTCATGTGCAGCTGGACAGTTCTGAATTATCTGAATCCTGAATCCATAGACGGGTGATGTTTGGACATGCTGGCACTGTCATATCACATGAATGTAGCCACTGCCATTCGTTTTCAGGTTAACAAGGAGGTACACCTGGTGTCTGTATCAGAAATTCTACTGGTCCCTAAACCTCTGAGATACACATCTAGGCTCATTTACAAGGATTTCGATATTGTTCTTATGAATAAATGCAAATCACAAGTGGCGTGTAATTTGGTGAAATCTTGGACTTCAGACTGAGTGTGTGAATAATGCTGTATTAATAAGAGCAATTCGTTGTTCCTAATGTTTATGGTCTTTGTTATGTCAAAGAAGCTGTGATTAATGTTTCTTAATATAGTGCGGAGCATGCAGTTCTTCATTTTGCTATTAATTTGTCTGATTGAAGTCAACTGAAGGGTTGTGGAGACTAAATTGCTTTCTTGAAATTGCCTAGACCTGGAAAAATGAATCAGCTTGGATTAATAACACTGCACTTTTTAAATCTGAACTATGCTTACACATAACTTATCACAAGTAAAGAATATTTTCAAAAGTATGCATTGGCACTCGATGTAATTTATATTGGGGGGAGGGGTGGGGTCATTTTCCCAAACATTGTCAACAAATTAAACATTTATACATTCAATGGGCAGACAATCACCACAAATAAATTTCACAAATGGTACTTTTAGTTATAAGATATCATCAGGAAAGTTTTATTTTGCTTTCATGGTGCCATGAATTTGCATTGGTTTCAATGGGCATATCCAATGTTTGCCCTCATGGCAGATATGCATGTTACATACTTAATTCTGGGGCTACAATTCTTGACTTGGCTGGGAGAAAACTTTTCTTTACAGTTACATACATGGAGCAGCCTAGATTATGAATCCTCCCAAAATGCATGGAACTATGTATGAAAAAGGTTTGTAATTCCTACATGGAGCACCCAATATGGATGTAGTACATACCCTCAAATTAGAGCTGAATGTCTGCACTTCAACCTAATATTGATTGTTTTTTTTTTTGTTTTTTTTGTTTTCACCTCCCAATTGGATCTCATTGCTTGAACTGCAAAGATAGTTTGACTTTGTTCTGAGAAAAATGCAGATGATGTCAAAGAAAAGTTTAATCAATATTATTACACTCCTGCTGTCTGCTGTGAATTTAATTCACTATGTTACATCAAGGAATCTAACCAAAGAGGTGCTTGGTTAGTATTTAGTATTTAGGAATGCCTTTTGGAAAACCATGTTGTTGCTGAAAAGGGTGTTACAGGACTTCTTCAGGGCTCCCAGTGGCACATCAAAAAGCACTAGTCCCTATACCAATACTAAGGTAGTAGTAATGTAATGTAATGTTTAAGGAGCTGGTCTTGCATGACATGTGGGCTGAAGTAGTGGCATAGGTTTTGTTTGAACATTGGGGAGGACACATTAAGTGGGGGGTCTGGGGGTCCTCCCCCTGGAAATTTTGAGCATCAAACACTTCATTTCCTGCATTCTGGTGAATTTTTATTCTGGTGGAAATGTCTTTATTTATGTAAATGAAAACACAAGATTCAGTTTTTATTGGGGGGGGGGGGGGGGACAAATGCATGCGTTCTAAATATTTATTGATTTATTTAATGTTTATTTGATAGGGACAGATACATCTAAACATAGATTATTGTCAAACAATATCCAATGCAATGTATCACAGCATTTATAGCATATGCTAATTTCCAATGCTTGTCCCTAGATGGGCTTTTCAAACACGCACACATACAGCACAAAATCATATAATCATAAAATACATACAATGAACTAAAAGAGCATTGTTATATACATTAAAATTGAGTAAAGATATCATAAAATTTGATGAAAACCTAGCAATTCATAATCACATATGATTACACGACTGAGTGCATTTTAAAAATGGCTTCAGTTTATATTTAAAATGCTCAAAATGATGGTCGTTTTAAACTTCACAGGTAAAGAATTCCAGATGCTAACTCCCTTAATAGAAAAGGCTAAAACATGATGGAGCCATATCATGTAGGCATTTAAAAGTAAGTTTGGCATTGGCAAACTTAACAAAGTTATCAAAATTTAAAACATGCAGTTTTTTTAGAACGTGACAATCGTGAAATCTTATCGGCTTTTGGTCTAGTATTTTTATTGCACGATTATAGAGCCTTTCTAATGGTTTGATAACTGAGGGGCATGCTTGCGATCAAGAGGCAACACAATAACTAAAATGCAAAAAAATCATAGAGTGCATGTATAAATTTGCAGTGTCAAATGGCAAACAGTTTCTGATTAGTCTAACTGAGTACAAATTGACTTTTAAAGTTCTACTCAATTTTTTTACATGCTTGTCAAATTTCAATTGGGGATCCAGTATGAGACCTAAATATTTAACTTCTGTCACCTGTTTAACTGGTTCGTCTTTGATGTTAATATGTAGTTCATCTGGCGTGGGCCACCTCCTGGATGAAAAGCATATAGAGACAGTTTTTGTAAGGTACGTGCATTGGTAGTCTTACCAGACACATTTACACCCACCGGCCACTTTATTAGGTACACCTTGCTAGTACAGGGTTGAACCCCCCTTTTGCCTTCAAAACCCGCCTTAATTCTTCGACGTGTTGTGCGTTCCGAGATGCTCTTCTGCATACCTTGGTTGTAACGAGTAGTTATTTGAGTTACTGTTGCCTTTCTATCAGCTCAAACCAGTCTGGCCATTCTCCTCTGACCTCTGCCATCAACAAGGCATTTTCGCCCAGAGAACTGCCGCTCACTGGATATTTTCTCTTTTTTGGACCATTCTCTGTAAACCCTAGAGATGGTTGTGCGTGAAAATCCCAGTAGATCAGCAGTTTCTGAAATACCCAAACCAGCCCGTCTGGCACCAACAACCATGCCATGTTCAAAGTCACTTAAATCACCTTTCTTCCCCATTCTGATGCTTGGTTTGAACTTCAGCAGATCGTCTTGACCATGTCTACATGCCTAAATGCATTGAGTTGCTGCCACGTGATTGGCTGATTAGATATTTGCGTTAATGAGCCGTTGAACAGGTATACCTAATAAAGTGGCCAGTGAGTGTATGACAGTGTCATCAGCATACATCTGAAGACCAGCTCCATGACATGAGTGTGGAAGATCATTTATATATAAACTAAAGAGAAGGGGTCCGAGTACGGATCCCTGTGGAACTCCCATTTTATTATCCAAGGATGAAAATGTATTATTATTCACCATGACGCACTGTTGACGGTCCTGGAGATAAGACCCAAACCAAGACAATGCTTTTCTGGAAAATTTTAATTTGGATTATTTAGAAATATTGAAGGGGATGTATTCCTTGCATCCCCCCCGAAATCTACGCCTATGGGCTCAAGTCTCAAATGAGATGCGGCTATTGTAATTGTCCAACATGCAATATAGACCAGCCAAAGAAAACAGTAAACTGTTTAAGTTAGTCTATACCAGAAATACTGAATTTCACTCATCCAAGCTCTTATAAGTTCCCATTTGAACTACTGTAATGCTTTGGTGGCCAAATTACAGGTTTCATCAGCCGACTGCAACTGGTCCAGAACGCTGCTGCCTCCAGGTCTTCAACCTGCCTAAATTCACATCTGCTTTGCCACTTATGAACACTCTTCACTGGTAGCTACCTACTTTCAATTCAAATCTCTCACCCAGGCATGCTATGCTTCGAATGATACTGCACAATGCTCCAACATCTAGCATAAAGCCTTCCAAGAAGAGTGGGCGTTGTTATGGCCGCAAAGGGTGGACCAACTCCATATTAATGCCCAAAATTTTGGATTAGATGTTGGATGTCAGGTGTCAACATACTTTCGGCCATATAGCGTAGCTGGGCGAAAGATTCAAGACATGGAAGAGATGTAGTGATGGTGGAAGAGAAAGTGGAAGGAGAGAGGTTGCAGAGATTGTGGCGTGGAGTCACAGTAGGAGCGGGTAGAGGAGAGAGAGGTTGAGAGGAAATTAAAGTGAAAAGGATAAATGGTGATCAGAGTGCTGGAACAAGGTGATCGTCAGATTAGGTGAGGAGCAGTTTCTTAGGGTGATGAGGTCCAACTAGCTTACTGCTTTTCTGCTCCTCAGCCATAAAGTATTGACAATTGACAAGTGGGACATACATTTTCAGATGTAGATCTGCATTTTCAGTTGCACACCATTGTATGCATTGTATGCATGTAATTTAATTACATTGCTTTTATAAATAAATTAAACTAATAAAACCTACCTTTCTGCGTAAAAAAACAACTTTTGATTATGATGTGCTTCCTGAGGTTTCTGAATGAACAACAAAGCTCAGCAAGAAAAATGACATTGACATTAAAATACATTCTTAAAAGAATATTCCAGAGATGGTATTCGATTGTTTTACCACCTTATACATTTTTTCCGCGCCTGGGGTCTCTGACCCGCGGTTGAACTCAACTGATCTGGTCAAATTTTCAACAACCAAAACCACGAGCCACATTTAAAAAGTACACAGATCCTTCCTCATCCCATCTTGTCCTTTCCCAGCCAAACTCGTCCATTAAAAGTAAATCTCGCGAGAGCGGAACCCCCGAATGCTACGCGATGTTGGGGGGCTGTTGGGCTGTTGTGTCTGAGGAACGTGCTGCGTGTTGGTGGTCGGTGTCACTGGTTTTGAACCTTGTGGAGAGGAAGGTAGAAGAGACAGTGAATCGGAGAGGACAACCAAATACTACGACACTTCAAGCGGATTCACTCTAAAGAATGACTGCAAATAATGTAACCGTTAACATTGAAATACATATCGAATGCGTTTGACGCTTGTTAGCGTCCGCTCGATTTGGAGAAGGGATTCTTCCAGATGCGATTCCAGAGGAGAAAAAGGGGCAAATAAGCAGAGGAGAGTGAACGGACGAGGAGGATATTTCCCCCCTTTCTTGAGGGACACATTGAAAAATAGGCCAGTGGTAGTTGTAGTGTGACATTTAATCGGTGTATATGCTCTTTCGTTATTCATTTTATTTGAAATGTATAAGTGGACACTTGATTTGGAACACCTAATTTGTTCGTCACATGCATGTATTTGTGGTGTTTAATAGCGTTTAGAGGGCCGCTTTACGGCGCACAGAACTCGTAAGAAATCCTAGGATCTGCTGTAAATGTGTCTGTTGAGCGGAGCTTTGCGAGAATATATCTAAGCGTCAGGAGATCGCTGTCTCTGGGCCATATCGATTTCGATATAGCTAAGCTAGGTAGCTTGCTGCGAAGTTCAGCTACTGTGTTTTCCACCAGCGAGTGAAGCAACGGGACAGATTTTTTCAGGAGGAATCTTTTTTTGTTGTCGTTTGCTCCCCTCCATTCCACGTTCTACGGCTAGATACCGTGCTAGATAACAGCCTAGATGGATGACAAGATTCGGTTTCTTGCAGGCTAGCTTGCCAGGTATTACTAGTATCAGCCTGTTAAAGCTAGCGTTGCTAGACGTAGCCGGACAAGCCGATGAAATAATGGAAGGTTGAGTCTCTATCCAGTCTCCTTCTTTTGGAGGGGGCGAGATAGAGACGGAAATAAACAAAAACTTCTTCAAACCATTTTTTTCATCAAAGAAACAGGGCACCTTTTCACCTGATCACATCTAACGTATCGATACTCGCCTAAAGTTAAAACACACTCTAAAGCTTTATGATAGCTAGCGCGCTAGCTAGCTATATGAGATATGGATAAACTCACCATTATTTCAGGATGTCTTTTTCTGGCAGCAGATATTTTTGCCATCGCCAGCATTGCGAATCCAGATTGGATCAACACAGGAGAGTCGGCAGGTGAGCGTATTATTATTATTATTATTATTATTATTAGTTCTGTTATTATTTTAGTTCGAGCAAGTTGTCATTTTCTTGTGCGCGCTGAAACTGTTTGTGTTCAGAAGTGTGGCAAACTTTGGGACATTGCTTAAACCACTGTATTAAAAAATAACTGAATGCTGTTTTATTACGTTCGCATCCGTGAGAGTAGCACTGTTCTCCACCACTGTTAGTCGCTCTGGATAAGAACGTCTGCCAAATAATTGTAATGGCTGAAGCATCCTTCGTCCACTGAAATATTATGAGAAACCAAAATAACAATCATCCCATGGACCAACTAATTTGATATTTGTTCAGTTTAAGTTACTGTAACGTTGTTTATTTCCTAATGCACAGCATCAGTGCTGACCATAAAGCTGATGTTGTAGTTTTCGGGTGGAACTGTGCGAGGATTAACACATGACGGCTGAGTGGAGGTTAACGTCAATTGCTTTTAAGAAATGTAGGAATTCTGATCGAAAAGATTTATTTCTGCACATTGATAAGCGTCCCTGTTGCATACTACCCTTTCACTTGTTTATTAGTCTTTATGGGACTGATAGGGGCAATGGATGTAACGTTAACGTTGAAATGAATACCGATAAGTCAACATGCGTGGAAAGTAAATACGGAAAACGGTAGTTTTATTATCTGCAAGTTAGCACCGACCGCTGCGATGCATAACGTGCATACAATGTATGGCTTTGCTTTAAGATGCATAGCATTGTTTGGTCACCATATGGTACTGCCCTTACTCTATTAAACACGTCGTGGACTATGTTCGTTTTTCTCCGAGGACGTTTAACCAAAGACATGAACAGCCAGAAATTGAATAAATAATCAAATGGACAAAGTTGTTATGTAACTTAGCGAATTTAGAATTTTGAAAATGTGTTCTCTTGTGTAGGTTTCCTTTATGGTGTTAAACCCCTCTTACCAGGTTTGGTGTTGTTTATGGAAAATTCACTAAACATAACTGTTGGTAAATAATCAAATATTCAATTTGCATTCATTCAGCAGTGGACGGCTCTTCATAGTGCAGCTTTGAAGTGCAATGCTGGCTCATTACATCTGCCTGAGCTTCACGTAAATGTCCTGTCCTGTACTGTCGCACTATTAAACCTGCACTCTGTACCAAAAAAGAGGCTAAATACAGTATGTCCATTGTAAAGAATATATTGGATTTGTGTGAAATGTTATAGATTGAATCCTTTTCATACATGTCAGTTTCTGTACAATTTAGTTTTACCAGTTTTTCCCTACTTATAATAATCCAAGTTGAAACGGTATTTGTATTATCTCCTAAGAGGACACTGCCTCATTTTGCCCATGTGTGCAGGGGTGGAGCCGGTCTCCTGCAGGAGGGTTGTTGATGTGACATAATCAGTTGACAGCCAGGAAAACAAGCTTAAGCTTGGAGGCAGCAAACGGCTGTCCCTCACAGTTACCTTCACTGAATGAAAAACTATTTGTAAAAGGTATTTGTTTTGTTTTTGATATTTTTGAAGACTATGGGCTTCAGGCTGGCCTTTTCAGCTAGGACTGGTGATCTTTTTATAGTCTTTTTTTCTTTTTAGTCAACATACTGCTTTGAAATATATATCTGTCAAGAAGCTACAGATTTGTTGTGGTAAATAAAGAAACTTTACAAGCAGAAATAGGGTGCATTAATTTATTTAGCTTTTCTGGTCCAAACGTGATGCACTCTTATCAGAGTGAAAAACTTGATTGTAATAAAAGACACCAACTTCTATATTATAATGATTAAGCATATTCAAGAATAAGGGATATGATCAGGACAGATTGAAAAATTAGTAAAACATGATGCATGAGGACATTTTTAATGATCTGCAATGATGGTGCTACTATGCAAAACTGTAAAAGCATCAATACAGTGATAATGAATTCTGTGTCCGTATCTGTCTATCCATCTTGCAAACTAGCTAGCTGTCAGCACTTTGTGGATGTTGTCTGAATGTGGTCTATTTATAATTTGTAGTTTGGTTCTTGGGAGGCATGATTAGTATGCAGTTGTTGTGCATTACTGATATTGCATGTTAACAGATCTGGCACTGTTGCTCATATTAATCTGCTGAATGTGGGTATGTTTCTTCTATATTTGTAAGTTGCCCTGGATAACAGTTTCTGTGAAATTAATGTAATGTTGTTAGCTAATGTTGGCTGTCATGTCATTTAGACTAGTTTTTTTGCTTAGTTACCAGAATGTTGATTGATTGGATTGTAGCTCCAAGATGATGAAGTGGCTTGTTCTATTTTGTTGTGATCACATAACTGAACAGGACTGGAAAAAACAACAAACCAAGATGCAGGATAGATGCTGCAAATATAGCCAACTATTTAGCTTGCCAGTTAATCTGTGTTGTTCTCTATTTTAATGCGTGATGTCGTGAGTCATCTCTGACGGGACAAAGATAAAGGGAGAGGGAGAACAAACATGCACTTTTACTGCTTCTATCCCATACAGAAACTGGATTCACTCTGCAATGACGCTTGACTGAGTCTGCCCAATTTCAACAAAAATGATTTGGGGCATAGGCTAATAAGCAATGTCTGCGTCCAACTAACAAGAGTTACTGCAATGTCATTAAAATCTTACCCACATGTGTCATTTGTCTCTCACCGATTTGAGCTTGAGCCATCTGTGTTGGAATTAAAATTTTACAATTTAGTGGAGGGGAAAAAATGTGAATCTGGCCAGCAGGTTCTTCATCTCACATTGGAGCGACCAATTAAAAAGTTTACTAGAACTGCAAAGTGAAACCGTTGTAAAATGCAACCAGTTGGTTGCTCTCTGGGGTTCTGATATTTAAGCTGGCACCTTGGCGTAATATCATCCCAATTTCCTTCCCTGTGTTAAGTATTGATCGTGGAGTTGGGGGTTATGTCTTCCTGGCCTTTTTCGTTGTTTTGCAGACCAAAGCATCTTATGTAGTCTGGCAGTTGTTGCAAAACAGTAGGTCCTTTGCCAATAAAAAAAGACTCATTCTTTGGATTAATGCAGTTGCAGTCAAGTTATTTGAGTAAATTTGCCACAGACCTGTTCCTTCACAACATTCCAGTATAGTAATTATAGCATAGTAATGCTATATGACATCTAGAGAGGAGTGCAGTGTTTTGGAATACCAGAGTACAGCATGCTTTTCACTAACCTAGGACAACCTTCAGAGCTGCAGAATGTGGTTTTGTGCCAAGCAAGGTCTAACCAGATAATGACCATGTTCATTTAAGCGGTTTTCTGTCTAGTGTTGTTCACCGGGGGCTTAAAAAAGCGCTTGAAGTAGTGCTCCATGGCTGGGACTGTCTGTGTGGGATGAGAGCACAGATTGGTGCGTCACACTTGTGGAGTGCATGACTCTTTTCCTACTGCCCTTTTTGAAGGTTCCATGTGCAGGTGGTATTGTGTCACACAGTACATATAGCGCATATGTGCTGGTACTCTCAATTAACTATTGTAACCATTGCTTAATGCTTACAGCAAGAAAACATGTTTCCAAATGCAAAAATTGAGTTATTCTTTTAGAATGTAGGCTAGTTTCTTTTTCACCTGGGTTGCTGGCCCTGAAGGAGAGAATCTTTTGTTGCTTTGTTCTTGAACGTTGACATCAGACTCAAGCTCAGCTGTCAATTCTCAGATTGGATTCACAACAGGGTCATTTCTTTTTTTGGCAGCATGTTTGACATTTAAAAGCGTTGGATGTAAAACATTTAGAGGGTCAGTGTCCCTAGAGAGGAATTGATCGTGCAAAGCTAATGACTTGGCTAATACATTTCAAACCTGGACTCCTGCTTTTCTATAGCTCTATTCTTTGTACCTAGGTCAAACCCCTAGAGAGATGATGTGCTAGTGGTAGCTACGAGCTACAGAGGCCAAGAAGACAATCAAATCAAAATGTCATGGAGAGTGCTTTGTGTTCAGAGCACTTAGAAGGAACAGTCTTATAAACAATTGCTTTCTGAGGTTATTGCAGACTGAGATGCAAGACTCTGTGTTTTCCTGTTTTATGTCCTTTCATCTAATTTCACTCAGATATTCTAGCACCTTTCCACAAAAAACAGGATGGCCTGTATTAATCAAACTATAGATGTGATATTTCCATCTAGCTAATGGGTTATGTTTTGGTGGAATTTAAGGTATGATTTTTCATTGCTCAAACCACCGTGATTGAAAATGCAGGGTCATCTGTTTTATATAAAAGAAAATGGCTTATCTTGAACTAAATTGGACCATATATGAAATCACATTTTTTCTCTTTCTTATTAAATTGTGCTCCTTAATGACTTACCAGATTTTCATGATTGCTCATACTGCATTTGGAACAGTTGCCCTGATTCAGGTGAAATTCGGAACCTATGTGCTAGTGCTAAGCATTAGCAGATTGCATTTATGGGCAAAGGGTTTCTTATTTGAAGGTTTCATGTGTCAGTCTGTACCATTGTACCAACACTTTTCTCGGCTATAGGTAAACCTATAGTGGACAGTCAGAAATACCAATAAAGAAACTTAATGAAATCATATTTCGTGTCTGGTCAAGGCTTCCTGTGCATTAACAATGCAGGCACCACCCTCATGTCAGGTGGACCTCATTAACTCATTTCATTGTGCATCGCTTGGAAGAATTGCTAGCCAAGGAGAAGAATTACTTAATGTTTTTTTTTTCTCTAGAAGCAGATTCCCCCCCAGTTTCCACATGTGTTTATAAAGTATAGAAATCAAATGAGGTTGAAAGATTTGTTTCAGCTTAATTTGCTAAATGATAATTACCTAACAGGGGAAGCATTGTTGAAAATGAAGATGTGTGTTGCTTGCGCTAATTAAGTCTGTTGGGAGACAGGGTCGTCTGTGGAGATAGCCCAGGCGTTCACAGTTCAATTAAAAGGAAAACCGCCGTTGACTAGCTGAATTGGGAAATGTTTTTGCTTACAAGGACTGTGTGGAGTGAGTGTGGGATCCTGAGGGCATTATGAAAGAGCACATAAAGTGTGCCCCCTGCTTACCCCATGTTGAAGATGGCTAAATTGCATTCTTTTGGGGTTGGGGGGGAGGACTGACTGTCACTGACTTTGCCCACTCACATCAACAACTGAGATATTTCCTTTTATTTTAGGTTTTCCATTGACCACACATCCTTCCACAAATTAAGATGTCCACCTCTTGATGAAACAAGTGATTCATCATGTCGTAATTTGGGTGAGGAGTAGAGGTGTGAGAATCAAGCATGTGGCGATCACTAGACACTGAAGGAAATGGGATGCAATTTACTGCTGCGTAAGAAGGAACCATCAGTAGGAACTGTCAGTCATCATCAACATCAACTACAGTTAAATTATTGTAATATAGACAAATTGTGATAGCTGTTGTTCCCATTAAATGTCTATCTATTACAGCCATTAAATAGCCTAATTTCTGTCTGTCTTCACAACACAAACATACACAAACTAAAATGGATCAAT
This sequence comes from Anguilla rostrata, assembly GCF_018555375.3. Lineage (NCBI taxonomy): Eukaryota > Metazoa > Chordata > Actinopteri > Anguilliformes > Anguillidae > Anguilla > Anguilla rostrata. The sequence continues at coordinate 51,590,879 of NC_057934.1, forward strand.
ATGTAGTGGTCCTGGTCAATATTTGCCATAATTGTGTTATAAACATTACTAGATACCTTTTGAACCAAGATTAAATTTAAGTTTCCGACCAGGACTGGTTTGAAAGCAATTAGACAAAACTTGACCGTAAAGCAGAGGGCCACTGAGGCAGAGATGGAAAGGATTCCCGATATACATAGCATATCTAAAGATATGAACCAGATAAGAAGGGAGACATTTCATTATCTTTCTAAATTTATCCATGTCCTCATTTACCCAACTACCAAATCGGGGTGTTCTCTACCGCTGTTTTCCATTTTCCCATCTAAGGCCATCTCAGATGTAATTTTCATATGTTCTTTCTATCCCATCTTTCAGCTTCAAAGAAAAATATTTAATAGCAGCAGGCTATCAAACAAACATAGTGTTTTATCCATATCCCGAAACAGTGAAATTGAAAACGATCCTTTTGTAGGTGAAATAACAGGTATTCCTGATGTTATAAATATGCTGTGATCAGTGCGTGAGAAATGGCCATAACGTAAAATGCATGTGCTGCAATGCTTGAGAAGAACCTGAGGAAAGTGCTGGCATCAAACTGGTCCTGAGTGTGGGGCTTACCTGCGACGTCCCCGCTAGCACCTCTTCAGGTTTAGCCGTTTTCCCTGATAAACTCAGTTCCAGCTTCCCAGAAGAGTGCTATTGGCGTGGCACCTACAAATCCCAGTGGTGGCTTACTGTTGCGTCGGTGTTTAAGTGGCATGGTTACGGGTGTGAAGGTAAACTCAACACACATGAGGAACTCAGAGGCCATTTTCTTTCCCTCAGCCCTCCCAAAGTTTTTTCTAGACACTGGGGGGGAAAAAATCCCCGCAACGAGGCAAACTCTTGACCACCGCCCAATCCCTTCGTCTTCCAGCAGAAAAAATAGGCTATTCAAACCTTGCTATTCATATGGGAGTAGCCCCACCCCCAGGGACACCTGGTCCGGCAGTCAATAATAAAAGAGTCGAATATAGGCGTATGTGAATGTTTTTTATCTGCTTGTTACATTGACTTATGGAAGTCCACAGCAGAAATGTGTTGATGGCTTCATCCTGCCAGTGACAGGGAGGCTTTAAGGTCACCAAGGTTATTTGGGTGGCTGATGCATGATTTCACTGTACTGATCTAAAATGAGTGCACACATTGCCTCACCCAACTCCTGACAATGCTAACGTGTTTACATCTGTTCAGTTTGTGTAAGGTCTTCAATTCTCATTCTCCAGTGCATTTGTATTTGTGCAGGTTTGTTTACAAATATTTCGTAGAATCTACCCATGTTGACAGATGAGATGAGTGGTTTGTTTTTCAGCTTTTGAGGTACTATATTTGGAGCTGTCTACAGCTCGGCCACAGTTCTGCCAGTGGCAGCATGTGAGCCTGAAAAATTGAGACGTATAGGCTTGGTTAATAAGCTCGCAAATCTGAGTAGTCTGTCTGTTAGAAGGTGATTTCCTTTTCCTTTTATATTATGTAGGAATGCATTGTTTCATGTCACATTAGAATTTATATGATAGGACAGAGTTTAGGAAAATTACATTCATTTTAGGAAAATTCGATGCTGTTAGGTTAGTTAACTGCACTAGCTGTGAGCTTAAAGCGTGATATGGAAGCAATTTAAGAAGTCAATGTGTCGTCATCTAACAGGTGAATTTATCTTTACGTGGTCAACAGGCTTTGGTTGAGTGAAGAATGAAAGATAAAGTGTACATGTTTGAAACAACAAGTATGCACGTATTTGAAACAATCTGTAGATATGGACAAATGTTTTGATCTAAAGAGCAGTTGCAACCACAAGATTAAATGGAAAAAGATAATTATCTGCTGATTGGTATAGATAATGAATGAAATTATTAGTTTCTTGATTGAAAATCGAGAGAAACTCAAACACGGTATGTGCATAGATTTATCAGCTTAGGCTAGATTCTTGCCTGTTATTTTCAGCTCATGAGCTGAAACCCACTGTCTGAGTCTCTCTTTGGAAAGTGTCTCTTTTGGGTAACGGTGTTTTCAGTGTAAACCCCCACGTCCCCACCCCAAAATTGGATCAGGGAATAGGCAGCTGTCCTTTTTAAGGTTTGAGTTTGTTTTCTTCCAGGACAGTACTAATATTCAAGTATCCTTTGGTATTTCAAACCGCTTATTAAAATATTGGCTGTTATTACTTGACCTCTAGCTCTGGAGGTAGCTAAGAAAATGCACACAGTAGTAGGATGATGCAATATAAGCTAGGTCATATATGCACTAGATTTTAGAGCACCTACTCTGTTTTGATATGCTGCAGCTGTGTTTTTTTTTCTGTATGTTTTTGCTTGACCAGCAGTTTGCTCGTGCTGTGCCGGGTACACATCTAACATGCAGGCAGTGGCCTCGCCCATTATAGCTCGCCAGTGGACCGTGCTTTTGCGTGCATGTAACCGATACGCGCTGCGTGCACCTAGCGTACGGATGCAAAGTGTGAGGTATGAAAAGCCATTGCTGGCTTTCAGGAAGGTGAATTGGAGGAATGAACAGGAACAGATGTGCTCTGTGTGCAAGTATGGCTGGCAAAACAGTGATGCAAAGGCCATAACTGCTGATTCAATATCAGGGAGAAATGTTTTTATGAAAGGATGGTGTCATTGAGATTCTTTTCAGATGGATATGCCACGCATACTGCAGTGCACGGTGATCTGTATATTGAATAGGAATGAAATTATTCAATTGTATCAGTCTGAAATACATTTTTATGATCTTAATTTTACCCGTAAATGATTTTCAATATGCTACTAATCTAGAAATAATATCGCATATGTGGACTGATATGTTGTAAATAAGGTGCGTCCATTTTGTTCGCTTTTTCTGTTTCCCTTTTGGGAAACTGCTCTTTTTTTCTGTTTGTTGGGTTTAGAGCGGCGATTAATACAGTAAAAGCCTGCAGCTAGCAGCCTCCGCTGTCCGCCCACTCTGTTGACTCATTCCTGCTGCGGCTCCTGTCAGTAGCACATTGTTGGACAGTAATGGCACCCAGAGAATGCCTGTACTCTGTGCTGGGCACGTTTTCACTGCCGTCTTATTAAATACTGTCAAATATAAAAAGATGTTATTAATTCATCAGGGGGAGTTGGATTAAAGGGGGGGGGGGGCAACTCCCCCTGATGAATTAATAACATCTTTTTATATTTGACAGTATTTAATAAGACGCCAACACCATGAAGGTGTGATGGCGTCGTAGTTTTTGCATTCTCTAATCTGTTTTTATTCTTTTGGTAATTACGTCCCTAGGATCTCATAAATGCATGCAGTGTGAATAAGGTGTGAGTCAGGCATGTCCCAAAGCAGGCAGACTGCAGCGCTACCTCCCCATTGGCCCTTTAGCTGGGTATAGATCTCATGTGGAGATTTCCCTAACTGCAGGTGTCAGATGTTTGTGTTTTTTTATTTCAAAGTTGTTAGCATGCTGACTTCTGAAAGACACTGGAGAAGGTTGCCCTGGCTTCACACAGAGCCCTCCTGGTGGTTCTTGCCTCTGTTTGCCACCATGATGTGAACCACAACCAGCTGGACTGATGGTAGTCTCACATTCCAAGGAGCATACAACCACTAATCTTCCAACAGTTTTATCTCCTACCTGTCTGAACACCACAAGTGTCTTTGTCTTGCACCCCATATATTACAGAAGTAGAGATCATCACCATCATCAGTGAGTGGATCAGTGTTTACACTTCACATTTCTCTGTGGTTCCTCTGGGGTGGTTGGATCCATTGGGGGTTAGAACATTTCCAGGTGCCTTCTCACCCCTGACAACCAGTCACGCAGATGCAGTCCCCCGCTGCCACATACGCTGCCCCTTGGCTTGACAAAAGCTCCCCAGCTGTGGCCCTGGACCTCCCACAAACCTGCATACTGCTAATCTTGGGGGAAGCAGTTACCCTTAACTTAATAAAAGGCTTTTATCTTTTCATTCAGTAATTGGTTATACTCAACATACCATCAATTGCGCTCTTTATCCCGTTATTTTCAGAGATTAATACTTTGTAAACATTTTTTTTATGAATTTGGATTGTATTGCTTTTTTCTTTATTCTAAAACACGTCTTATTTGGATTTCCAAAACGTATGTAGCGGACCTGTTGACAGCATCATTTATTAATTTCTTCCTAATTTCTCCTTTTAATCTGTATTTCCGGGTTTTTCCAGTCGTGTTCTTGGCAGCTCTGCCCTGCTACTTAGGGTTTTGCAGGAAGAAAGCTGCATTATTAATGGGAGTAAGCCCTTCTAGCAGTATTGGCATTATCTTTAGCAGTTCACCCACAGTGCATTTGGATTCTATCCTAGTTTCTGCCCCACTGAACAGCTTTGACTCCCAACATAAGAAAGGTGTCACTCTGCTGGGACTACAGCATTTCTAGTAGGGAAAAACTCCTTCGTGGTTCAATGTTTAAAGCGCGGCTAAAATGCTGCTTCGCAGACAAAATGTTGTCATTAGGAGTTAAAACGTTTTGTTCGAAGCATTCAGTCAAAACTCTTTATTTTTGTCTGTGTTAGGCAGGGTGTAAAATTAACACCCGCATTTGCAAATGCGGGTGATTTTGCGGAGTGGCTGGTAAATTTGTGAGGCTCACACGCCACAGTGGCGGATGCCCAAACTTTGTCTGTACTGTGTTATTGCATTATTTACATGGCAGTAACCTGGCAACCCATCTCGCACCACGGCCACAAGACTCGTCGAACTAGGCTTCTCATTGGCCGGTTTTGCCTGCCCTTTCGCCTGACCAGGATATAGCCATCCGCCATGAGCCTCCACCCCTCCTCTTTGGCACGTTTTCCGCGGGGATATCTAGACACCGACAGTGACTGTAAAGTGGAGGAATGTGGGGGTATATAGCAGGTGTGAAGAGGCCAGCAGACGCTGATAATGAAAAAAGTACAGGTGGTGTGTCGCTGCCGGATAAGGAGACGACATGGGGTCCTAAAAAAAGACGATATTTCAATGAGAAGTGGCGGCATGATGAGGCAGGCAAGTTGCGCGACTGGCAGGTGTTTGAGCCGTATTGCTCCCACTGTCGTATTTAGCCTTTAATATTGATTTTTAAAAAGTGGCTGGTAAAAAATGGTGAGTGGCTGGTTGAGAATCTACCAGACACAGTGGCTAGTGCATAAAAAAGTTAATTTTACACCCTGGTGTTAGGTGAAAGTGTGATGACCCCTTTGCCACTGAAAAGAGGACGTCCAGTTTAATTCAGATCTAACCCTGAAATTACATGAACATTTAATTCCTGCACTTTCACTTCTTTGACATGCCCCGGGTGGTGAAAAGAGTAGCAGACAAAGTTGAGGAATGAATCTGCTGAGGACCAGATAGCAACCCATTTTTCAGCCTCATTATTCTGGGAATGAGGATGGCCTGCTCATGCTCCATCTCCCTGCTGCGTGTGATGTATGGAAATTGCACTTTGCTTCATTTGCTCAGTCTTTTGTCTGGTCTCTGGGGATGTTTTAACAGTTTTGAGAGGTCAGTCAAGAGCAAGGACCTCTGTGCATAGTCGTAAGCTGGTGTTGGATGGCGTGCCTTCTGGTTGTAAAATGGGTATTCTGTTGTGAAGCTGGAACCAGCAGGAGACTGACTGGTGTTGGGGAAATATTTATAAAAATGCAGGCATTAGCCTTATTAGACTGAACATTCTTTCTTCTCATTCAGTCAGAAAGCCCGGGCTATTGCAGGCCTGTGTGTCACAGAAAACAGCTGGTGCGCAGTCTCTGCTTTTTTATAGTTCTGAGAAAGGTACAAGGGAGCAGTTTATCACCGCCTCAGGGCTTTTGTAGACTAGTAAGTGCTATTTAAGGGCAATTTGACATTTCAGTGTAAGGTTGTTGAGACAAACTTGACATCTTTTGAGTCTCAGGTTCAATTGGCCTGCTTGTTTTAGCATTATTATTTCTGCAGCATCTTTAGAGTATTGCATGTGGAACAAATATTTATTTTGGGAGTTGATTTTGCTGTGCCTTGTTTTGTTTGACTGTGCTAATAAGTATGCTGAGAGGGGACAGGCATCCTCTGTACTGTCAGGGAAAAGATGCTATTTGTGGGACCTGCACCCAGCGCTCCCTTCCTGTGTGGGAGGCTCCCACACCAGAAGATTTTCAGTGATGTCACCAAGGACAAATAAAATCAAGTGTCACGTATGAAAGGTGCAGCCTCTCCGATGTATCTGTATAACAGCAGTTATGAGGATAAAGCCAAACCTTTAGCCTATCTGAATCCTAGTTGACCCGACCAGTTCTTGTTAAAACAAGTTTCCTTATTAAAACACTTTTCAATCATTCATTGTGGACATCTTTTTCTTTTCGCACCTCTCGTTTCCAAGCAAAATGAAAGCAGTTATGTTTTCCAAATGGTTGGTCGCCTCTGGTTAGATGTTCCCTGCAGTGGAAAACTACACGGAGGAGGCTGCACAGAAGAATGGGCTGTTGTGCTTTGTATAAAAAATCATACCCATGCATTTCATTTGTCTGGATTAATTAAATACCTAGCATAACAAATGCCACTGCTAAAAATTTATATAAGACTTTCACACAGTTACTTTACAAATACCAAAATGCTAGGCTTTGTTTTTAATTGCTTTATATTATTTTGACAGTAATCCCCAGCAGCTTCAGGTCTTTGTTCTCAGCCATGGAGTTTTCAAATGTTGTCCATTACATTCAGTTATAAAATAATATCAGTCTTTATGCATTGAGAACATCTGTCATTTAAACTTCTATCTTCTTCTAGCTTGTGCAAGACAATGAGAAGATACTGTATCGTCAAATTGATGGATGATTCCACCCACTATGATTCATTGCAGATGATTTTTCCAGCTTGTGCTGTAGCTTGGCCTACCCGCTCTGTTCTCTTTTGGGTTGTAAGGTACAGCTACAGTTCTGAGTAGGGAACATGATATTTTTTGTTTATTTTTAGCTTTAAAAACTTCATATTTGAAGCAGCAATAGTTTTGCATTAGTTTCACAGAGCGTGAAAGGTCATTCATTGTTGGGTGGTGGGTTGGGTGTGAGGACAGTATGTGTTGTCCATTCACTGCGCATCGGTCTCTGAGATAATTATGCCCACCAGGCACTAGTACAGAATAAGAATCTCTCATGAGGAGTGAGCTACAGGCAGATTAAACGCAGTCTTCTCTTTGGTGTCAGCACTTCGGGCTGTTCAGGCTTCCTATTTTGTAGTATGATGTCATTAATTGAGCCACCAGAGACATCTTTTATTGGTTCAGAACTTTGGTTCTTCCTCCTTCAGACTTGTTTCCATAACAACTCTTCCTGTGAATCTTGTTGAATTGCAGTGGGAATGGAATGTTAGGTAATCTGTGCTCTTGCGCAGTTGGTCATTAGATCTGTACTGTTTAGCGTTTACAAAGAGCAGCCTGAGCTTTATAAAGTACTGCTCACTGTGGTTTGGTTTCTGCATGGAGTGTGTTCTTCCATTAAAGAGCATTAAATGTGGTTAGCCTTGTGATGGGATGGGAACTCAAATACAGCCATGGTGGTGAAGCTGAATTGTATGAATTGAATTGTCCCAGACACACTGGTCATCAGACCCCAGCCAGAGCCTAACAGTGATCAGCATCATATCCAGTGAACTCAATGGCCCTTGCATTGCCTTAAGCATAAGAGGTATGCGCTTCAAACGCATTGCCTTCTCTCTTGCTAATCTGCAATACAATCAAATGTTTTAGTTGTGAACAAATTGTGCCTCACATATCAGATTGTTTAAATATGAAGGGCAGAAACTGTTTAGAATGGATGTTTTTTCTCCATGTGGTTTTCAGCTGTTCTTTGATCAGATGTGTATGTTGCAACACTGGATGTTTGGACTGTTTTAGCTAAACATTTTACCATATGCTAATTTCTTTTTCTCTCAGTTTAATGTTTTTTTGTTAAAGTATCTCATTAATAAGGACCATTAGGCTTAATTACTTGATTAATCATTTTGGGAATGGAGCCATTTTGGCCCAGTTGCCTTCTCTCTCCAGATGGTTTAGGCAGGCTGAGCTTGATTGGCACTTAAATGGATGTCCTCCTTAGCCAGTAGGCGGCAAGGGTCTTCTTTTCTTATTTTTAGAGAAGCCAAACTGACAGCTAAACTGTGGTGTAGCAGATGCCATCTGTCAAACGTTATACTTGTCCTAAAACACTGGTTATTAAAATATTCATTGGCAATGATTGGGAGTGTATTTATTTTCTTGGATGTCTTGACTAAATTTTGCAGTAAATAGGCCTCCTTCAGACTGGGCACCTCGTCCTCTGTGGAGGACCGCTTTTCAGGCTTTCTCTTTTATGGTCTCCTCTGCTCGTCACTCTCAAACAAACCTGCTCTCATTTTTCTGAGGGGAAAACAGCTTGACATATAATTTCAGGTTTGGTAAGTGATGCTAAAGTTGATGTAAATGATCTTTGTTCTATTTTCCATTGTCTTTGTTCCATTTGCTGTACTGTAGGCTGCAGGTTGTTGCTGTGTCTTTGTTTGGATTTGTGAAATCCTTGCAGCCTGCAGTGGGCCCTCTACCAAGCCCATGCCCCAGAGCTGCAGCAGAAGACCACTTGCCCTAATTGTCACTTTCACCATTTCACAAGATTCTCCCAATACCCCTCTTGACGAAGTTAGACATTAGAACCATGTCGAACCACAAGTTTTTTAATTGATCACAAAAGTCAGTATCGTGGACTGAAATAGGCAGCTCACGGTGTGAGAGAGCACTAGGTGCAATGGATGTTTCGCTGAGATCGTGACATGCAGGGGCATTCTAACACGCTCAACTGGAAGAGTGCCTGTGGACACAGAATAGGGGCCCGGGGACTTCAGCTGTAATAAGGCGTCAGGCTGAGGATGGATCGGGGGCGGGCTGTCTGTCAGTGGCATTACCGCGAGCGCACAGAGCAGATGGGCCGCCATGCTGCGAGCCGGGCATGCTCAGTCAGCGGTAATGGCATCAGGCTGGCTAATTGTTTCACTGGAGCTCCATCCTGAGAGTGCTGTTTGTGGAACTCTGCAGGCCACATGGAACTGTTAACTCGCCCAGGCGTATCGCAGAGAAATGGTTTAATTTCTCTCAGCCAGAGGCAAAATAATATTTTACGTGACCAATAATGATGCATTTCCCTGGATCCCCTGCTGAAGTCAAAGAAGCGTGACACTTTTTCTCATTAGTCTCTGAACTAAAATTTTGTTTGTGTTGCTACTGTCTTCCCTGGTGGCTGCGGAGATGTTGATGCTGTGAAACTGAACCCGTGTTCTGCCTGGCAGTGCCACATTCCCAGAGACGTGATTGGCCGGCGGTCTGACGAGTGACTGTGTTGCAGGTGCTCTGACGGTGGGGCTCGTGCGGCAGTGCCAGACCATCCACGGTCGTGACAGGACCTGCATCCCACCGCGGCTGCCCCCGGAATGGGTCACCACGCTCTTCTTCATCATCATGGGCATCGTCTCGCTCACCGTCACCTGCGGCCTGCTCGTGGCTTCTCACTGGCGCCGCGAGGCTACCAAGTACGCCCGCTGGATAGCCTTCACTGGGAGTAAGTGGCTTCTCGCTAATGCGCGGCGCAGCGTTAAACTCTGACATTGGGTATGTCCATTTGTGCTTCGTTAAATAAGGATTAAGTAAAGATAAATACAGGATAAATACTCCTCACACTAGGACTGGGAAAGTTCAATGAATTAACCAAAATATAAGTGAAGTGAAATTTAATCTTATGGCCTGACTTCACAGTAGCTCAGATGACCAATATTTCTATGCACTCAGTTGTTGTCTGAGGTAAATGTTTCGTACTTGAGTAAGGAATGTTACTCCTTGCACAGAGAGGGCCTTCTAGTAAGTTACTTCATCCTGTCATCATTACTAGCTCCTGAAATACATAACACTGAATGTCTTCAGCATTTTTTTAGTTAGCAGCTGGTCTCTTGTTGCATAAAGAGGTCCTCTGATGTGTGGAAAAATAAATTGTTGTGGGAATAATTTTCACCATTTATGTCTCACAGTAGGCTGTAAACGTTTTTATTTTGGCAGTCAATATGGCTTTATTATCTTTCACCTGCTTGTTGCAAGCAAAGGAGACAAAAGCTGCTTTCAGGCCAATAATTCTGACACAGTCCTGAAATTGAACCACCATCTTTGTTCTTCAACATCCCTTTCATACCACCCAGAAATTCCATCCAGTCAGAGGTCGTTACCCTTTCACGCACTCAGTGCAAGCGCTGTGAAACTGCTGTATACAGTCCATTACCAACATCCTGTGTTGTTTGCCTGTATCTAAGGTTTACTTCCTTAATTGCATCTGCAAGGAAAGAAGTCTGGCTGGCCAGGAATTGAAACGTTACGAAAACCTATTAGTAGCAGGTCCTGTTGGTGAGCCCATAAACTGTGGAGACAGTTATTCGCAGAAGACTACTGCCTCACACACACTTTGGCTGCAATAATTAATCGCCTACATTATTAGTGTTGTTGGTTTGTATTATGGCAGCAGCTGTAAAGAAGGAAAGTATTTTGAGCCCTTGAATTGTATTTTAATAATCCGTATTATCCTGTGCACTTCTGTGTGCACAAATAACAGGCTGTATTTATATGTTGTGCGGTTTATCATTATTATAATTAAAAGGCTGAGAGAATTGTTAATTAGAAAAAAAGAATGAACTAAGAGCAGCGATGAAGTGTTGGAAGGGACTGGAAGAATGTTTCTCAGGTGAAGGTCATAGTTTCTTCCAAACACATTGCTTGTTATCACCTAAAATGATCTTTTATTATTGTATGCAATTGGTAAAAACATTTTTCCATTGCTTTAATTTATAACCTTAAAGGCTTTCGATCAATGACAGGTACTCCACAACAGGATGCTCAGTAAATTATATTGTAGAAGTGAGTGTGTTTTCTGTTCCTGTCTGCTGGTGATAGCACTAGTTCTGCTTCTAGTCTGGTATCTGCTATCTGCTATCACTTGCTGTGGCCTGTATTATTGCTGAAGTCTTGCCAGTCTCGTGATTGGAAATTGTGCAGTAAGTGTGATGCGTAATTGTTATACCGTATTTATTGGATGTTGTAGCTAGATAAGTGGGAGATTTCAGGAAACTGCTTTCACACCTAACTCAAGCTGCTTTCTCTCTTCTCTGTGACCCTAGATATGGTCACAAAAGTTTTAATACATCTCTTCTGCTCTCTACGCCAGGAGCTCTTTTGTTTTCTTGTGATGTTTTGAGATTATAGGGTTTGTAAACATTGACTCAATATTAAGATTTTCCACCTCTTCTAGCCTAGCTCTCTGGTCTCTCGCCTAGGGGGTAACTTCTTACACAATGTAGGTCATGTTCTTTTGTGCATATATATATATCGCAGGTAACATGCCTTTTAAATACATAGCTGCCACTGACCTCATCACTGTGAGCTAACAAATATACAATATAAAGTGGAGATTGCATTTCAGTTGTAAATGGATTGTAGTTCAGGCGTTATCAGAAAGATAAGCACTGGGCATGTTTCTGCAGCTATAGGATGAGCTGCCTTGTTGGGTTAGGTCAGAAACTCTGAATAGGGAAATGAGTTGACTCCTGCTGTTTGGCAACATAGTAAATACAACCCCAATTTTTCAGTCATGCTCAGTCAGTAAGAAGTAACATAAGGACAGTTAAATAAAATGAGTCCAGCCTCAGTAACTATGTGAGGAATGCTGACAGTACCCCTTGGGAAGGATTTGGAAAGATAAATGTAAGTGTATGATTTTAATTATCTTGTATATAATCAAAATTGTTTGTGATTCTGTGTTGGGCATTTCGACAAGAGATTTTGGCACCTAAAGTTTTTATTTGGTGCCAATATTTTTTTTGGAGTAGCAGCCAATGGGTTTGGGTACTTTTTTTGTCTGAGGTGCTGAAATTTGATGGTGGAACAGTTGGTAATTAATGGTCCTTAATGGTGTGGTGATGACATCGTTCTTGTTACAGGAATAGTCCTAATGGCTTTCATTGCCCTCGGTTTTTTATGTAGCTTTTGTTTTTTTACCCTCAGGATGACTACCTATCTTCTCTTTTTTTGTGTAGGTGGCAGACTTGTTAAGTAGGACTTAAAATAATGTTTTTCTTTTAATACAACAGCTTGTTCTGTAACACTTTGTGCTGTGTGTGTGAGGACAGCGAATGGAATCGCAGGAAAATGGAGGTTTTGCTGTCGTTGATTTGCACAGGTAGCGGTTTACACACACAATCCAAAAAACAGAGACGCAGGCTGTCTGTAAGCAGGCTAGTCGGTCGGGATACACCCCTGGAAAAAAACAAGTCGTTCCCAAAATGCAATGCTAAATATTCCTTTTGCAGTCGCCATGCTCGCTCACAAGGCATGTCATTCATGGATTATTTTGCAAGCGCCGGGTGTTTGAGGAAGGCTGTTTTGAGCTGTGTGTGAAAGGTGAGTGGAGCGCGCTCGGTGCGCTCTCGCACAGGTGGATGGAGGAGAGGATCTGGCCTGCAGCCACTCGGCTTGAAAGAGCGGCTTTGTTAGCCGCGGGACCGGCTATCCGCAGACTCCACGCTCCGGGTGTCTAATCAGGGTCCCCCTGCCTGTCGCTGTGTCCCTTTGCCATGGATACGGCTGCATTCTGGACAGCTTGGAGCCAGCATAAGGCTTGTCAGCGTGGGACAGACAGTGGCATGAGTGGATGTCTCGGTAATGTGGTGGGCTAGCCAGACGGCCTTGGAAAGCAGATCTGATCAGCTGGCTCCATGTGCCCAGAAAATTGGCTATTGCGTACTCCATGTAAAAACGAATGCACCATTCCAAGTGCATGTCCCTTGGTGTTAAGGAGCAAATTGCTGCCCTAGATTTGAAAGAAAGACTTCCATTTATTGCTGCCACAAATCAGCTGTGTGACCATGCTCTTGGCAGTGTTCCACACTTACATTTGGAATATTAACCTTTTTAAATAGCTCACCATTGATCTTTATTTCACCGTCCTTATTCTTAGTAAAGCTTTGTAGAATGGACTTGTTTTGTTCTTTTGGAATTATACTGTTCCATTATTTTCCAGTTTTGAAAAGCACAGAAAAAGCAAAAACACAATACGATGTCCATGCTGTCTTGTGTAATGAAGACAGTATACACTGAGACATGACTGCAGCAGCTTGAAAGAACAGGGTTATGCAGTGTGCAGAAGTGTTTTTTCTGTTCAAAGCCAAACCAAAAATAGTGAAACATTCGCAGAAAGGGTAAGAACAGAGAACGAAATGGCTATAGAATCCATTTTTTATTGTAATAGTATGTTACTAGTATGTCTTATTGAAATACTATTGTAATATTTTCTGTGAAGATTTGGTGACTGCTGGTGGCTGTTAAGCCGCGTTTCCACCGCAGGAACTTTACCCCGGAACTAGGAACCTTTTGAGGAACTTTAGACCGCGGTGAAAACGCAGACAACAATGGGCTGAAGGAACCTTTTAGTTCCTTGAAAAGTAGTTCCGGGTACTTTTGATGGAAATGCAGCTTCAGTCTTATTTAAAATCCGAGTTAGTTCCCTAAAGACAGAACCTAGAGCTGGAATCTTAGGAATTGTTTAATGGTTTTAAATTGGCTAACAGAGCTCATAGACATGTGAAACTATCACTCTGAGCACTGCTGGTTCTATTAAGCCGCGTTTCCACCAAAAGTACCCAGAACTTTTCCCCAGGAACTACTTTTCAAGGAACTAAAAGGTTCCTTCAGCCCATTGTTGTCTGCGTTTCCACCGCGGTCTAAAGTCCCACGAAGATTAGGCAAATTAGTCCACTGACGTATGAAAAAGCGACGTTGTCGTCGGTCCATCTGTCCTATGATTTCTTCTGTAACCCCATACTACCACCAAAGTAGCCTACATAATTTTCTAATAACCGGGACAGTCCGGAGGGGTTTATTCCACTTATATACAACGGATTACCAACAATTACTATATATGGTTACTTTTGTATTTATTGATTTTTATCGATTTAATCACCTGAAATTGATTTCAAGTTATTATGAAAATAAATCGGTTTGCGGCTGCAGATTTTTTTAAATGGCGGTTGAAATAAAACACTGCAAGTTGTCGACCAATCAGAAATTTTCAGCGCTTGCGCCCCACCCCATAGGTTCCGGTACTTTTGGAAAGTACTACCCCCCGAGCAGGGTAAAATAAAGCCCCCGGAACTTAATTTAGACCCTAGTTCCTGCGGTCGAAACGCACTGAGTTCCTCAAAAGGTTCCTAGTTCTGGGGTAAAGTTCCTGCAGTGGAAACGCGGCTTTACTCTTTAACTGGTCTCATCTCTCTGTGTTCCTCTCTGCTTGTTATCCCTCACAGGTTTGACTTACAAATATTATTGCTTACAGACCTGGGGGGAAAATAACAAGGTAGAATAGTGCTCTGAAGCTTATGTTCCTCTGCCACCATTAAAATAATTATATAATATTAAATGTCCTTAAGCAAGTTATTATTAAATTATTGTGGGATAAATCTGTGTTTTCCCCCTCACAGCAGTAGCAGAGATTAAACAATGGGGTGAGATTGCTCTCCAGGGAATCCATTAAGGCAAGTGAATGTGTGTAAATGACAGTATCTGTCTGAGACCCAAACTTCCAGAAAAAAAGAACTAATTGGGCCTTAAAATTTTACTGTCCACATACATGTTCTGGAGTACAATGTTGTTCTTTCCTGTGGTGGTTCCATAACCACAGTCATGCTATGGCATATATTCAACTTTTGAAGTTTCTAATGGAAATGTGCACTTAGTTTTGGGTGGTAACAAAATGTTGTCTCCATTAACAAGCTGTAAACAAACCAAAATTATCCATGTATTCAGAGGATTTTGAAGGGTCCAGCATTGTCCAATGTTTTACACTCATACTGTGTGTGTAGAGTAAATATCCAAAGGGCTTTAACACAGCTTTTAAAGAACCTGGAGGGATGAGTAATTGGATATCTTTACAAGATAATTATATGTAAATATGAACTTGTTTGTCAGAACTGTGGATTATGCTGTAATTGTACAGTTGATCGTTTAACTTCTTGTCTGCACCATTTCTGGATTTAAGTGTTGACTATCATTTTCAGAAGGTACTTCTGCTCTTATAAACCTATGAAATACAAAGGCCTAGGCTACTTGTTCGCTAAGTTCCTTTGAAATTGAGCATTTGCTGAATGGGATGCACTGTTCTGTTGTAGGTGCTGCTTTTGATAAAATGTACTCTGAACTGCTTTGCCCGCTTCTCTTAATTAGCAGATGCTACTATAGCTATAAGCTTGCGGCTCACTGTAAATCCAAATTGCAGACCGAACTATCCTATAGGGATGAGAGCGCTCCAGCAGATAGGCTTACTTTGTATTCTGTAGAAACTGTACAGTATGTTAAATATGACAAGAATCACTGTTTTGTTTATTCTCTGTGATTTTAACATTACAAGGATTGTTCTTAAAGGTTAGCTTGAGCGTCCTGAGCAGTTGAGTTGGTAAAGGCACTGAACACATGAGCAGAGGCTATAATCACAGGTTACAGCCTTGTGTTCTGGGGTTACTGGTGCACCAGGTACCCTCAGCCACAGATGAGAGTTCTGCCTCTCCTCCTGCACACTGGACAGCAGTTGCACCATTACAGGCCAGGTTACTGCTGCACCAGGTACCACAGCCACAGGCCAGAGTTCAGCCTCTCCTCCAGTGCATCGTGGACCGACCAGTTTGCCGCTTTCAGAACTGCTCTTCAGCTCCAGTGCTCCTGCTGTGTGGCTGTGAGAGACAATTTGCAATTCCGAATTGGGGAGAAAAATAACAATTGGTGGGGAAAAAATTGAATTTTTAAGACGCTGTATTCTTTAAAGCGACTGCATAAATTGCTAGCTGGGCATCTGGGGGGGGACCTACCTCCCTGCATGATGTCATCTGAATTATAACTGTTCGCTCAGTGGTGGATTGGGAAATTACTTTTGGAAGGACACAGGAGCTTAGATGTCATCTCTACCCAGTAGCTCTCTTAGTTGTCTGGTATTTGTATTTTCTGAGAAACTTTTAACTAAGCTGCAATGTACTTGCTGAGTAATGCTTCCTAATTGATTTCAGTTTGCTAAGATTCATTCCTCTCTTGTTTAATTTTTTGGAAAGCTTTTTTCGCAATTATTATGGATGTCAGGTTTGCGTGTCTATTTTTTCCCTGCAAGTACCTCTTCACAGGTACATTCCTATTTTCAGAAATAAATGGTAAAGCAGTGTCGTCCCGGTTAATCTGTCCATTAAACTGCCAGCAAGTATTGCCAGTGGCTTAAAAATAAACAAAAAACGAATTTATTCATAATCAAAGTATTAATGCTGTGCTAAAACACAAATCTATTCATCACTCTACCTTATGTCTGTGAACATTTTTTTTAAAAACCTTTTTTTTGTGAGTCCTTATATTGTGGTTGTACCCAATTTAGGGAAATGCCTATGTACTCCTTCTCTATTAAAGTGATTTCAATTGCCTCAAAGCTTTCCTGCCAATGTTAGTATCACTGGCTAACAAAGAAATGTGAGCATATCTGTCCAGAAATTGTCTTAAACACTTAATTAGTCTGGCTTCAGACCTGGGCGTAGAACCATGACAGCCTTCTTGGTATAAATGACTTAAACACCCTGCACAGCACTTTTTAATGATATAGCTAAAGGTGTTGGTACAGTGGATCATTCCAACCTTCTGTAAAGATTGTCTTCAGTTGGGTTGGACCAAGATGCCTGTGAGTGTTACTGTAATTACCTCACTGATAGAACCCAGTATGTATGTATATGTATGGATGGAATGCAGTAGGATTGAATGAGTCCCCCAGGGCTCGAGTTTGGTGCCAGTCTTTTTTACTATTTATATAAATGATGTTGGCTTATCTGTTCATTCTGAGCTTCATCTAGGTCTGTATGTTGATGATACTGTTGTAACCACAATAAGCCAAGCATTTGACAATGTGCCTTTACTGCCATTAAAACCTGTTAGACTGCTGGTCATCTGAAATGCTGAAAAAAATAGTCTCTGCTTTTTTCTAGGGCTCATGCTAAAAAATATCCCAGACCTACATGTCTTTACCCTTGGTGGCATACAAATTGAAAGAGTCATCTAAAGATAAGTGTCTAGAGATTTACAATGATGGCAGGCTATCATTCAGCGCGCTTCGACTGTCTCACTAAGAAATTGAAAGTGGAAAATCTGTGTGTTTTTTTAAAAACATAAATAAAGCATGTCTCATTTGATAGTATGAAGAGGTTTGTTCAGGCCACTTTCCTGCTGGCACTAGACTATGGTGACGTAATTTACATGCATGTGTCATCCTCAGTGCTGAAGCCCTTGGATACAGTATACCATCGTGCTCTTCGGTTTATCACTGGTGCCAAGTTCCAAACTCATCACTGCACCCACACCAATATGTGGGCTGGTCCACCCTGAACACTATAACACTTCAGCATTGGCGCTCCTTTCTATGAAAAGCTGTCCTTCAGAAATGGCCCTCATATTTGAAACTACAATTGAACTGGAATGTAATCACTTACAGAACTCACTCCCGAGACTGTCTTTGTCTGAGGATGTGCTTGTCTTCTTACTTATCCTTGATATTCCACTGCAGTGTGTGAATATTCCTGCATGTTTATGATGTTTTCTTGTACGTGCCTAGTTTTCCCTTTCCCAGGGTTTTTGTTTTTCTATCCTTTTTTTTTCTTGTTATGCTCTGTGCTGAGGCCTACCCGTAAAAAAAATCTGTGATCTCAGTGGGACAAATATAGGATAAATTGAAACTATATTGGCAGTTCTGCAAAAGAGCTAATTCAGTCATAGATGTTTTTTCAGGACAGAAATGATCACAGCTGATAAGTATGTGGGATGGATATATTTGGGTTGGATGTGGGAGAGAACGTATGACTTGTATAGTAAAATAGTGAAAGGTAAATGATCTTAGTCAGGGTGGGTAATTAACACCAGCATCTCTGCCAGCTACGTTGGCAGATAACTGTCCATGACTTGAGGTCCTGTTCTATTCAGAATATCTATTAGTCTGATAAAACATTGAGATTCATTCATCCCAAAATTCACCAGCCTTTGTGGCCAGTTTCCTGTCCTGCTCTTAGTAATCTAAGCATATTATGCGGTGAAGAGCTGGTTTAATTCTCACATTGACAATGCCCAGTGAAATTAGATTACAACAGACATTACTGTGTGGAACATGGCTTAATGTATCTTTTCATTGCCATTTGGGATCTTGTTATTTGTATGTAGCTACTGAGAGACCGGTTCTCTGCTTTTTAAAAATAATAGTGTTAGTCATCAGCAATAACCTATTGAGGGGATATAAATACAGCTATTATGCTGTCCATGGTTTACTCTCAATTCAGTCTTTTAATAGCATGTGTTTCCCAGGAGCATGAGTCTGGCTTTAGAATTGGTGTTAAGCTGCCCTACATGTATGATTGTGTTTGCTGCGTCATGGATGCATTAGAACTGGCTGTAGTAGGGTTGATGTGGAGATTTAACCTTTGTGTGTGTCTCTCTCCTGCAGTGATCCTGTTCTGCATGGCTGCCCTCATTTTCCCAATAGGATTTTACATCAATGAAGTCGGAGGACAACCATACAAGTTACCCAACAACACAGTAGTCGGGTCTTCATACGTACTTTTTGTCCTGTCCATCTTTTTCACCATAGTGGGACTGCTGTTTGCCGGAAAGGTCTGTTTGCCTGGCTGACGGTGCTTTTCGCCTGCCTGTGTGGGCTCGGAAGAGAAAACGCCGTCCGTGCAAGAGGCAGGACGTGGGATAGTCAGAACCTAGAAAACAACTATAAAAACACAGACTGAAATGAGAGGGTGTGGGGAGGAGCTCACCCCTACGCTTATTTAAACTTTCTCCTTGACCTGCACTTTGGATGATGGGCAGAGGAGCCCGGCTTGTGAAGGCGGGGGACTGAGAGGGAAAACAGGCCCCTCTAACCTAACTCACATTTCAGAGGGACTGGACATCCGGCCTCCACCTACCTTTCCCCCCATGCCCTTTCTGTTCTCTTCATTACTGACATTGTGGAGCTTTTTTGTTTTCTTTCTCTTCACATTAGTATTTCCAGATCATCTGAACAGCAGTAGAGCTGATCCACTGAAGGTAGAGTCTCAGTTGACTGAATGCTCCCCCAGTAGCCTTGGTGTTGTATGTGGCCCCCCCCCCAGCCTTAAAAGCCAGCTCTGATAGGGAGCTCCAGGGGGTGAGGACAGTAGTGCACTACGGGACATTGGCCCCCTGAGAGAGAGAGAGAGCGGGGGCCTGATGTGGGGTGTCTCTGCTTCCCTCCCTCTGGGTGAGGGAGGGACTGTCCAAAAAGGGCGGAGCACACCCATGAGTTCAGCCCACTCTGCACTCCCTTCCACGCAGGTGTGGGGGTTGGTACGTGTGGCTGAACGCATGAAGTTATCCCAGTTCAGTGATTCTGTGAAGGGAACATGTTTGATCGGAAGGTGGGTAATGTAGAGAATTTTATATGAACCACGAAAGCAGCAGGACTGCAGGGTAGGTGAGTGAGGCCGGCCTCACACTGCTAATGTGATGGCTGGGGAATGTATAGGAACACTGGTCAAACAGGCTTGAGCTTATCAAACCAAATGGAATTTGTGTGTCCCTCTTATGAGTGTGACTGGCTTAGTGGATAAGTCTTATACAAATGCATTTACTTTTGAGCTTATTTAATCTGTTTATGTTAGTGCATCAATTTGTCATCCAAATCCCTCCCCCCCCCTATTTTTTTTTTTTCATTTTATTTTTGTATTTGATTCTGCAATGTACATAAACCCACATGCCAGAACTTTCATTTGATTGTCTGAGCAAGCACTGTGATACCAATGAACTGTTCATGCCAATAGAAGCCATCACATAGAATCTGTTAAATACATACATACATGTTCACCTCTTTGTTTGTAAATAAAAATATTTTGGTTTTGTTTGATTTTTAATTATATTTACCTGGAAAAACACATCCGTCCTTTCTGTGCTTTTGCTGTGAAATATTAAAGCAAAAGCTCTGATACCATTAATATGTTGTGTCTCTGGGGGGAAACATGATGTTACTACTGTCCAAGAAGAGAGCGGTTTAGTTGTTGTGCAGGCATTCTCTCAGCCTGATTCCACAGTGTGGAAAATGTGGCATTCTAGAAGGCAAAGGCCCATCCTATGGCTCTGCTGTGACGCGTGTTCCAAAATGGCAGGATCTTTGTTGGGTGTATGAAGGGTAGAGACGGTCATTTTTGTAATCAGATTGTGATAAGACTGTTCATTTGTGATATTTTCTCCGTTCATCCAGGGAAGCACTGCTGTCACCATGGCCATTCTTGTGATGTCACCATCCTGTGTATGTGGTAGTACTTCACAAATGCAAACTGACAGAGAGGGGTCGGGAAATCAGAAGTGTGTTCAAAGAGAAGGGCTTTTTGTGTATTGACAGCTGAATGTGTACGTTTTGTGGGATCTCACTAATAAGCAGAAGGCACATCTGACATCATCGATCATCCCAGTGCAGAATCTGTGCCTCACTTCTGGCAAGTCCTAAGTCCTGTCACCGAGTAACTGAAAGTGTACTCAACGCCTCAGATTTAGATTTCTTTTGCGTTTGTATTAACACAGAGGTTGTTTTGCGATTGTTTATTTGAAGCGTTTATCGTGTTTTATAATGCATGACACCGTTTCTGTGTGGTGCTAACAGGTTGGTTTAATACTATCTTGCAAATGTGTAATCACAGGGTTGGCTGTGCGCTCCTCATTCCGCCCTTTATCCAATTATAGTTTTTCCATTTATTATTTTCTGGAGGTGTAGCACTGAATGGAACTTTTGTTTATCCCTGAGGGATATTTCTCTTTTATAGTTAATTTTTTAAGAACAGGGAAATCGAGACACAATGCTGTCCTGTTTGCTAAAACAATATCCTCTAAGCATTAGACAAACTGATAGCAATTTAAACATCTGCTTGAGCAGTTTTAAAAAGCACTACAGTAAAACCACACTACATAAAAATATGGCTTTTAAAAAAATGGTACCGAATGACAATGTGAATTTAGAGACCAAGAACATGAAATGCATGAAGTCAATTACTGTAAACCTGAAGAAGTTGTGTACAGTTTGTCATTTTCATTTAACACTTATTCATAGTTGTTCATACGAAACACCGAATATGAGTCTGTTGGCAAGATTTCTGTATTTTCAGCATTTTGTTTATTTTTAATACCTGTATATGACTGGATAAAATGGTAATATATTCAAATAAAATATCAGCCTAATTAAAGCACAGTATCTTATCTAGTTTACAGTTGCTCTTTATCAGTGTGTATAATCTAGAACATGTCCTCAGCTATGCAAGCAAGATTCCAATGGAAATAATTATTTCCACCTCACTAAATATTGCCTGGTAACTGTCCAAACAGTGGCATAATTATAGATGCCCTTATCCATTTGTGAAGCAGTATAGTGAAGTAGCTCAGGTTAGCTTTTGACCCATTGGCTCAACAACAACACCCTGCAAGTATCAAACCTGCAAGACCGTGGTTTATTTTCTTAAGATAATGTATATCACCTCTCACACGCTTTTCTTCCTCATTAATGAATACTATAAAAATGAACTCAGCTTAACTTTTCTTTTGGGGATCATAAGATATTACTGTAGATGCCTGATCAAGCTGTCACGTTCATTAGCATGTCACAAGACCAAGTTATAAACTCATGATTTTCCATTTTCATTCGGCAAATAATTATTTTCAATTCACCAATTGTCTGGGTAAGTTGTATGGGCTGGACAAATCACAATTCCCAGATGTTTTCAATACAGCTTTGTTCGTTTTTAAAAACATTTTTATTGCTCTCACCCCAAAAAAAGTTATTTGCCTTCATCACATTTATGACAGTAACATAAAACTCAAAACAATGCCATTGTTTGTCTTATTGAAACAGGGACATTTTTTAAACGAACCACCTGTTCATTTACCATTATTTATTAAACATTATTACACATCACAACAAAATTATCCCTTAAAGATATGGAGACAAATTGAGAAATTCAAAGTTGTGTATTTAAGCTTGTACATTGCTATTATTTGGATTAATTTGAATAACTGTTGCCTTGTATCATTTGAGTTTGCCACTGTACAATTGCTTTTCACTGTGTCATCACTTGGACACTGATTATGGAAAACTGGAGGTGTTTCTGCATACAGTATCTGTCCTTGTCCTAATTAGCATTTCTACTTATGTTCTCCTGTTGCCTTGACCTGATGGTGACTTATAAGTAGCTTTATACTTGATATTTGAACGGACACTGCTTGCCTCTTTTATCGCTGTCCAGGTACCCTCGTTGCCCCACATGTAACTGTGTTGCATCTGTTTGGTTTCTTGAAGATTTCACTGGAAAATAGTACTTCTTTAAGGTCTATCAGTGTAGCCTGTTATTAGATCATGTTGTGGGAAAGTTAACAATAACCATATTTAAAGATCCTAAATTGAACTCATTGAGAATTCTAACTTAAATGCAGTCCACACATTTTGTAAATGTTTGGAGCATTTTATCTCAGTTCCACGTGCTGCATAAGGGATGGATCGGTGGACATACTGCAGAGCAAGCACCCCAGATTATTTTGTTATTTCCTTCATGCAGGGCATTGTTTTTTTAAAGCACAATAAATACTGGTATTGTGATGGTGATTTCTTGTAATTTGTTCCACATACATTTCCCTTAGCCTGCTTCTAAGTTTTGTGCAGTGTTTACTAGTTTTCAGGGTTTCGTCACTGAACTATGGAGAGAAGGCAACTTTTGAGATGTAGTTGCCTAGTCTAACATTAAGTTGCTTATGAACATACTTTTCCAATAGAAAATTCATTCCTAAAGATCATTAATTCTGAAAGATTATTCCTAAAATAAATAACTAAAGCTAATGTTCTAAAATAAATTAATCGATTCACTGTAATGAGTTACAGAGATCATGTATGTTAATGTAAAAGGACAGAAAAAGATAAAGGGACTAAAGATAAAATTTACTGAATAAATGTTTAGTCAATTTCTACAACCAGATACTGGTTATTTAAATGCTATCAGCTTTTGTGACAATGCAGTGACACAATGTTTAATACATTTTTTTACCCTTATGAAAGAAATCTGAGAGTGGTCAATGAAAATGCTGATTTAATTTATTATTATTGCAAGAAGTATAAACTTGTTATTAAATTATATAACCATGTTTTAAGAATATGATAGATATGGTTTAATGGAATGGTATTTTAAACCAAACAAATTTCAAAACAAGTTATTAATACAACTGTAAAGCAAAAAAAAAAAACATAAACTCACTTTTATTTTGTTACTGAGCAACTTTACCAAAATAAAATTCTCTAATGAAGAACTGAGAAGCTTCTTGTCTCATTGAGTGATACAGATACTTGGTCCGTGAGGCACATGAATTATTCTAGCTGTTGTAGATGCAATTACATCTGAGGTCTGAATAAGAGAGAGGAAACGCTCCAATTTTTATGATCTTAAAAGTGATTTTGCCATATTTATGGATGTGCATGTCTTATGGTGGTTCAGGAAATTACATTCACTGAAAAGCATTAGCCTTGGGTTTTTCTCAGTATAAAAAATGCTTGGTGTTAAAAGAGTTCCTGATCTGCAGAGCAGTCTGCACTGTTCCTCTGACTGGATGCCACTCATCATGTATCAGCTGATTGCCTAGACTCTGACAGACCATGAACCAAAATGAGAGCAGCTTTGTGGCTCTCTGACTGTCGTGCCAAGCAATAGCATGATTGTAACACCCAGGGGATTTGCAATGCAATATGCTCTTTAAAAAGCAGTTCTGCAAAAGTAGCTCCAAGAGGGGGTACATATCTCTAATCCATGAGGGCATTGCTGGACTTGAAGGCACATCAGAGGACTAGTGAAATGCAGAAATATAAATCAGATTGAAGTACCACCATAATGGTATTATGAGATTATAACAAGGAAGTTTGCTTTGTCTTCATTTAGAATAGATAGGAACATGTAAAAAACAACTGAACCGAAAAGGCTACTGAACATAAGTCCTTTTCATAAAGCTACTGAATCTAACTCTGAAGAATTTTGGCTCCCTTCAAAGACCCGGAGGAGAAGGTGACGAGATTGCCCTGAGGGTGTCTGAATCGTTCGTCAAGTCTCTGCAGAGAGATGAGAGGACACAGTGTTTGAAGTGACTGTGAGAGACTGCGCTTGCCGCACTGGCACACTGCTCAGGGCCAGAGAAGCAGGCGGCTGTTCTGAAGGTCACCTCCTACAACCATTGTTGACTTGTTAATCAAGCATGCATGCATGCATGGCCGTCTCACATCTTTACACTGGGCCATCTCGTACCGACTTGCTATTTTAAACCAGACCATTTTCAGCTTCATAATTCTTCCCATTGTGTGCATGTCCTTCCTTTCTGAATCGGCCTCCCTGTTTCCTTGGTGACAGCAGACACTGAGAAGGGAGGAGATACTGCACAGTATTTTTTTCTGATGATCTGTCATTGAGGTTTGTTTCAAGAAGGATGATCATTTTCAGAAAAAGTAGAATATAGAAAAGATAAGACGGATGTGCTGGGCAGGCAGTGCATGATTGAGAGGGAGGAAAGAGCGGTTGAAAACAGCTCTCTTCTATGACTGTAAATCATAGATAATCATATTATTTTAATTGACATTTTTACCTTTTGTACTTTGCTCATGAATGAATTTAGCATTTTTAAGGCCCTAGAATTACTGTACGGTGTTTAATTCGCTTGTTCATTGGGTGATGTCATCCTGATGTTTTCTTGTTGAAGCCTATTCAATTTACAATAAAAGAACTAATACTGAACAGCTTTTCAATTACCCTAAGGTGAACCTATAACAATAATGAGAGTTGTTTGGAACAAATAACTGGCTTTATCATGTCCTGTTTCATCTTCCACAACTTTGGCAAACATGAGAAATCAGAGGGAATCATTTATAATTCCAGGATTGTTACCTTTCTGAAAAGATGTGAAGACCTACTGTAGAATCTGTACAATATGGAAAAATGTATATTAATCATCATGACAAACATAAATGACTTCATTGTTTCAGAAGAAAATCAAACTACAACCATGATAATCTGGATGCAATAAAATATATTTATGCTCAGCAATGTGCTTTTTCACATGTAATTTACATGTATTTTCAATTACCAAAAAACATACATCATTTACACTAGAGAAAGGGGGGATGAATAAATAACTATGATAACAATGACAAATATTTAGGCATATTAAACAAAATATTGAATCTTAAAATCCAGACATGTTTGCTCCATTAATGTACTGTATGTTTGTGGGTCAGATACGGTTTAGCCAAATAAGTAAAATAATAAAACATCTTATTTGTGACAAAATAATAATAATAATAATAATACATTTGCGCATGACGTTCTTTTTATACACCCTGCACTGCATGCAGACAATTGTTCAAATATATAGTGTAGTCATTTAAAAGATGTTTAAGTATAACACAGCTGAATTGCACACTATTTCCACTGAAAATGATTGCCATTTCACACTTTCATGTGACATTAACTTTGCCCACATTCTCTTCAGCTGGTAAGATGTTAGATTAAATCATTTAGGATACCTTGGGTAACATGGCTTTCGAATAAAGCTGGTATAATCTGTGAGGTAGCCAATATTGTTATTGTAACTTGCCCTCGTTTTGATACTGAACGGCAGGCCTATTTTGCCAGTTAATTAATGACTTATAGTCAGCGCTTTGTATGAGAGTAACTTGGCATTCTCGTACGATGAATGTTTTTTGTTTAGATATACTGTAAGCTATATGTAGGCCTACGTCTTTTAATGTTGAGGCAGCATTTTCCTTTGTCGAAAAACAATATGTTGATATTCTTTACAAAAACGGAGCAAATACCGTTCCTTAGTCTATTTCAATTATGTCAACTACTTAAGTGCGACCGTTATAAACTCAGATAACTCGGCGTTCAGTGTGGGTGTTATTCTTGAAAAATTGACAATTTTAGTTACAAGAACGACGCTGAACTTGCTTTTTGCTGGCATGCAGTCAGTGCAGTCCCCGCGATGTACCCCACTCCAACCACACGAGGGCGCTCCGATACAATTGTATTTTATTACCAGCAACTGGATTTGGCTATATAAATACTGAAACGGGACTTCCGCTTACACAATCGGAATTCTTTAACGTTTTAACAAGGTCTGCAAAAAGTCCACAATTGTAATAAAACTGACATCCTGGCAGCGGTGGGATTCGAACCCACGCCATCGAAATGACTGGAGCCTAAATCCAGCGCCTTAGACCACTCGGCCACGCTACCACATCGGTAGCATGGTTGAAAGTCGTGCTAAATACTTCTATGATTAAATGAAGTACACTGGAATATGTGGTTGCTTTGATTTTACAAATTATTTCATATAATGTTAGTGCTAGACGGATAAGGCTCGTTTTTAAACCTGCTGCATTGCAAGCTTGCATTTCGCTTTCCGTCCAACATACCTGCATGGTAACATTAGCCCGCAACCGAAGTGCAAACTCCGGTTTTGTTGTGTCGGTGCTGTATAGGGTGGGTCAAGTCGTAACTTGCTGTAGGTTTACGTATCAGTCAAAGTGAGCTTCTAAATGAATGGCAATAAAGAATGTTTGTGTTATTAACTGTAACAGGACGCATAAGAAACACCAAACCTAATCAAAAGTAACAGACAGACCAGTCGCCGAGACAAGAACATCTAACGTTAGTTAACGTTATACCGATAAAGCAATCCTAAACGTGAAAACCCCATACCCCTCTTTTTAACCAAGTCTAAGTCTATACTAATGTTACGTAAATTGCTTCTTCCAACAATCTGGAATCTCGTCCGTTTTAACGATTTGAATATCGCTACAGACGTACAGCGCCATCTGCATTTCAAAGAGGCGGAAATTAGTTGCTCGTGTAAGGCGGAGCTTCTCTTCTGTGTGCGGTACGTGCACGTATCTCACGTTGCCGCGGAGGCTGGTGAGCGACTGTACATTTGAGTGGTGGAAACCCGATAGCGTACGGTTTCGGCCGTGCGATTTAAGGCCAGGCGAAATACTTTCACACAACCAGGCTCGAGCCATCCACATATTTAGCGAGTCAGATAGCCAGCTTAACTCCATAAGCAATTTGCGTGCAAGATAATTTAGTTAACGGGAGCTACTAATTCTGAAATCGCTGAAAATAAAACATCAGTAGCAACAATTTCGAAGAAGAAGAAAACACAGGTTGATAAAACGCCAAGGCATGCATATTTTCTTTGGATACTAAATTGGACGTTTTGTGACTCAGGTTAGTGCACTTTTTTATGTATGTTTTGCAAGTTTGTTGAGACTACGCGTGGAAGCTGTTGGTTAACTGAATCTATAATTATGGTAAATGATAAATGCTAATTAGTGTGTTTAACTTAACGTAACAGAGAGCATTGTCAATCGAGAAATGAACGCTCCCAAACTGGCGAGGAGCTGTCATAGTTCAACGTTATTGTTTTGCTACGAAATTACTATCTTATGTTGGGGTTTCGATCTGATCACTAGGCTGTCTGCACGGTAGCTAATGGTAGCCAAATCGAACTTGGCTTTTTGCAGTTTAGCAAGGCGCTGAGTGAGGATGCGTTGTCCTGATTTCACCAGCCAGACAGCGACGTGAAGCTTTTATGCTAGTTTTGTAGTTATGGTGGCCCTGACACAAATGTATTGTTCCTTCTTGGACAAAATATATCCTTAATGCAGTAATAATCGTCAAACGAGACCTCTTGCATGGTTCTGGTACGTCAAAATGCATAGCCTATCTCTCAGTATAGTCTAGCCACGTAGCAGAACGTCTGACCCTTCGCTAGGCCACACAGGAAAATAAATATATTTGACAAGATTGAAAGTTTATGCAGTTGACACGCGGTCTTTGGGCAAATTATTGTTTTACTGTACTGAGCCTGGAGTGAGTCCTATTGGTGCAATATGCTTTGGCTAAGCCTCAATGTGCGTTTAATTTGGATCCATCCCCATGCGCCAGCAGAATTCTTGTGAACAACAACACGATTCACCAAAACCTTGGTGTTTATTTTTCATCCAGATTAACACGATTTTTTTAGTATTTATTATTTTTATTTTTGCAAATACAGCGAAATGGCTCCAGGTGGACTCCGCCTGGTTTCTGTCCAATTTATTAATTTAAAAAATGTAAATTAAGTGAGCCCTTTTAACAGCCTTTTTGAGCCTTTTTTTTGAAACTAGATTATTGTTCATATCCAACAGAAATGTTAATTTGCAAGAATGACTTGATAAAACACAAAAAACCTTTCAGACATACAGATCCCACTTTCAAAATAGTTTCCCTGCTGTAAGTGGTCATTTTATTTAACGCCCTGACCCAAAGTTTGCTGATTTGATAGTCTGTTTGATCTGATACTCCACTGAATCAGCCTTTGTTTCTGAAACAAAATTTGTTGTGTAAACATGGGCAGTTTATCAGTCTGAAGTGTATTCTTAGATTCTTTGGGAGAGTAGCAGCAAGGAAATGATCAAAGGAGTTTTTCCTCCTCTTGGTGATGCTTGGAGAAGATTGGTGATGTCATATAGGGACTTGTTCTTCTAAGGAAAACATTAAATGCTTTCTGGTCCTTGGAGGATTGTCTAGGGCCAGACCCAGCTTTTCTTGGGTATCTGGCATACAGGATAAAAGGGTAAAAATGTATAAGAAGGAAAAACATCTTCACTGTGAATCTCGAATAGCCCAGCTCACCTTTACATCTGTGAATGACTTTTTTGCACAGGTTACAGTGCAGTGTGATTTTTCTTTCTATCCAGCATGACCACAGGTTGCATGCATATATGACAGACTCAATTGTCTGAATGCATATGCTTGCATATGGCTATAGTTGAAGGAAAATAAATTGCAGGTGTCTTAGTAGGCATTATCTGAGTTGTAATGTTAAGCTGTTGATTGTCTAGAGACGGTATATTACATTGCTACTACTTAGCAGATGCTCTTACCTAGAGCTATTGCAGAAGTGGAGAACATCAGTGTTAAGCTCAGGAATACTACTGTAAAGTGAGATATTGCCAATAAGTCTGTGTCAGAAGATGGGCAGGGTTTCTGCTGTCCGAGCTGCAGTGGAAAGCTCTTTCTGCCACTGGAGGGCCAGAACAGACAGATGTGACCTGGAAGACCTTTTTTTTTCCTTCTGCCTCATGCCCTGTTTGTGTGGCTGGTAGTGAGAGCTGTTTGACTAATCACATTATGTCAATTAAAATGACCCATGTTGATTTTTGTTGAACTTTTTTCCTCAATATTAATCCCTGAGTTATGAAAAGCCTTGTGTGCCTGTAGCAAATATGCCTGTGTCACTGTGTGTTTGCTGTGGCTGCACTATTCAGCACACCGGAGCGTGCAGCGCACATCATGGCGGGAGAGGAGATGATGTTCCGCATGGAGGAGGTGGGCAGTGCCAGGAGAGGCACAGAGCAGAAGACGGGGTCCTTTGCTGATGCAAACAGCGATGATGAGGATGATTACTACATCTGCCCCATCACGGACGACCCTGTCAGCCCTTCCAAAGAGATTTGTGACTACTTGAAGAATCTCATCCACAACAAGCAGCAACTTACTGCTGCCTCACCTACTCAACACTCCTTCCAGTACAAGGTGAGGGGCCAGGCGCATGAGAGCTTTTTTGTCCTCTGGTCTGCTTTGTGCTTACCGGCTGGCTGTTGGCATTAACACAATGTATGACACATTCTTTATTACATTATTTATGTATTGCCTGTTTATTGAATGCCATGCTATAAGAATGCAGGTTTCTTGATTCCTTGTGGGGTTATCTCACTGCTGTTTACACCAACATCTACGTGAATATACTGGATATAGCGGATGGAATTGTAGACACTAGGCTAAATGTACTACACATACAGTGGCAGTGAGCAGTCTGCACACACCCATAGCTGCTGGTGTGGAGAGCACTTCTCACTGCCTTATAAGGAGCTGGAGCCATCTGTGACTGCACTGCATCTGAGTATCTCTCAGCTGTCTCAGTCTATAAAAAGCAAGAAGTGAGATTCTCTCTTCTTGTGCCCTTATTTCTAATGCTTAATCCATCAAGGTGTAATTCAGGTTTTCAGTCTTTGCAGTCGAACTATGATTGTGGAGGTGATCTGGAGAAATGAGCCCTTGTTTGTTATTGGGTCAGTTTCCTTTCCAACTGTCTGTTTTCCTGTATAGAATGCAAAAGAAACTGAGCCCGAGCAGCGATCTGTCAGTTTTGGGGCGTTAACAGAAAGAGGTCGGGTAGGTTCAAAGTCAACTTGCTTATTTATTCCCTTTGCTAGTGTAGCTAACGCCTCTCTCCTTCATTAATCCTCTTAGTCACCTTCATTGCCTCCAAATAAGTGTGCATGCTTTACTGCCTCTTGCTGCATTGTCACCCTGACTGACCTTTCTAGTGTCTTCTTTTCCTGTTCCTTCCTCAACAGCAATCTAAAGTGTACAAGTGCTGAAGTAATTGTACAAGCGTTCTATTCCTTCTGTTTCATATCTTTGTAAATGTCATGTGGTTTGCATTGAAAATATGGTGGTACTGAATTCTAATTTAAAGAATTAATCTCCTTTGCTTCTTCAGAATAAATAAAATTTCTTCTTTTTCTGTTCTGCAATTCTCCATATTTGTTACTTTGAACCTGAAACTCACTTGGATTGTTGTTTGATTAGTTACTACTTCATTGGTCTGTCTGAACCTCATCACAAGTTTGCAAAGGTGGTTGTTGTTTTTAAAAGAATAATTTTAAATGCAAATATTTATATCTGTGCAGAAGTACATAATAGAAGTCTCTTAACTGAGAACTAGGTTTTATGCTGAGTGTCATGATGGATGGATATGTTTCAGTAATTACATGCTGGACACTGTCATTACTGGTCATGTGAATCTTTTGCAATGTCGACTTCAAAAGGGAGTCTTTGTTTGCATGTCATGAGCTGTTAACCATCAGATCTGACTGTAAACAATGATTGTTTCTCTCTTCTTCCTACTGTTAGCCAGTGGATTTCTGTTTCTTAGCAGCTGTTCTTATAGTTTTAGTGAAAGACATAGTTGCAGTATGTGATTTTTTTTCTTTATCATTTAGTGTTTCTTTTTAGAATGCCACTTATCTGCTCCATGCAATCTTAAAAGCAATGAAGAGAATAAACAATTAAACTATCCATGGGAAAGGGCCTCTTGAACCATGTAACGGGTGAAGCTGCTGATATGATGATATTTTAAGAACTATGGCTATAATTTGAACCAGTTCGTGATTGGGTCTTGTCGGTTGTCAGGCTCACTCTCCCATCAGTAATTAAAATATCCCATAACTGTCCTGCGATTGAAACATATGTATCTGTCTGCACATATGTTTTGTTGCAAACAGTCATTTGTGTGTGTGTAGTGACATATCTACTCCTATATGTGTGCTGTCCAGTTTGGTAGTTGTATTGTAGCAGTTTGCGGAACATCCAGTGAGGTAGTGTATCTCTGCGGTGTGTTTCTGATCTTGCGATGACAAGTCTGAGTGTGAAATCTATCGGGTAATTGTGAGCAGTGAGATTTAAGGTCGTCTGAGACTGGTGTGCAGGGCTGCATGCATTGCAAGAGATTGTTCACTTACGGCCACAGCTATGACCTCCCAGATATTGGAAGCAAATAGATCATTCTAAATATATTCTCTTTGAATGTCAAGCACGGCTGCCATCCAGGAAAGCCATGCGGCAGATTATTTTACATTTTGACTGACTGTTGCGTCACAAGTAGTTCATGGAAAAGCCCAAATGAAAATGCTAACCTGCATAGGGTTGAGATATACTGAGTTATTAGCCTACTGTTTAGAATTGAGTTGAAAGCCAGGCTAGTGATTCTTTCATTTTCTGTAATCAGGGAGAAGCAGTTTTAGTATTTTTCCAGAATGTGTATGAATAAATATGTTCTTTGTGAATTTGTGCTTGCCACTTGTACTTTGCCAAAGCTTTGTGCAGTTTCCTTTCTCTTCCATGTCATCCCTCTGTATGTGTGTATGCTTGCTTGCTTTTGTCTGTTTCCAGCCCACTTATGTCCATTCTTACAAAAAAGAAAAAAAAACAGGATGACGTGAAGGATCTCCAGATTCTTTCAATGAAAATGTAAGGAGTGGTTGCCATAGGTCATTAATTCTTAAGTGTGTGAGAGAGTGTGAGAGCATGTGAGGCTGTGTATGAATGTTTAGGGTGTGTGTATGAACATGACTAGGGATCATAATGCACTCTCTATTTTCGCACTATAGGCAGCCTGGAAGCATGCCATTGAAAAAGCCAAATCCATGCCTGATCCCTGGGCGCAGTTCCACCTGGAGGAAATTGAAACAGAGCTTTGCGTTCGATACAGGTCTGGACCTCTCCACCTGACTGTTTCACCCTGTCTTGCATTCAGAATATCACCTCAACTTTATACATTTAGAAACCTTCCTGACAATTTGGGAGGCAATGGAATCAAGTTCACACTAAAGTGAATTCATATACAGTATATTGCACTGAATTTTCTTGTTGGCCGCATCAACAAGGTGTGAATGTCATATTTATAATGTATAATAATCATATTTAATGAAAGCTTAATATTTGACTGTATTTGAGTAACTAATGCCATTACTCGACATAAAACCTTCCCTGTTCCCTCATAACCTATGTGCATCTCAAACTTAATATTTAAATACAGTGTGTTTATTAATCTACTGTCTAATCTCGTCCATCTAAAATCTAGTAATGCCAGAACTGTCATAAACATTATGTCATGGCATTATGTCTGGTCTTATGACCCCATTTCCAGTTATAATTTTTCATATTCCGATTTTACATTTAGAATGAGACTCTCCCTGGTGTCCTCCTAAAAGTTACATCAAGGCCGGTCTGACACGTTTGGTGTCTCTCTCTGTCTGTGGCACCGAGTTCCACACTGAGAGGGTGCCAGTGCAAATATTGGACATCTGCTGGCTGGCTGGATATCTTATCAGTGTGCGATGTGGCTTAATGTCATGTGGCTGCTGTTTGGTACATTAATTACCATGGAGAAATGGTCTGAGAGTCAAAAAGAAAGCGCATGTTTTTGATCGGTAAATCTCAAGCTTTTCAGTCGACTGAAAGTAGGGAAATTACTTTCTCTTCCTAGAAGACCAAGTATACATATGCTAGCATTCTACAGCAAGTTACAGTGAAGGAGAGGGAAAATGGCCCTTCTAACGATACTCTGACTCTTCCTTCTTCTTATTATAATCATTTTATATATTTGTCTACAATGTATCCTACTGCAAAGATTACTTGTTTAATGTTTGTTGAAGAATGCCTCTGTGAGCAGTTATATGGGAGGGTATTGAGGACATTTTGTTTTTTTCATTTGGATTCCATCTTATTGCAGGAGAGGGAAGCAGGAAATGGTTTTGCCTAATTTATGTCTGTAACTTGACTAATGATCAGTGCATGACGTAGTTCATAAAAAACCTAGCGTTTTGCAAATTTTTCTCATGCACTTTATGCTGTTTGAGCATTTTGGAAAGTTTTTCTCTGTAATTTTCTCAGAGAATGTTTGCTTTCTCAGGCAAGCCAGTCTCTTCTGTCACATTGTATAAATTTAAATTGTGAAATCATCGTATGTGCCTCATTTTATTCTGTGTTATACATACTACTTTACAGGCACAATGCTGTTACTGGAGAGTGGGCACAGGACCAGGTTTACATAAAGATGGCTTCCCAGGTATTTGTTTTCCTTTAAGTTAATGTGTTTTGTATTTAGAAGACAATAATAACGGTACCACATAAATGGAATACAGAATGAATTGTAAATTAATTAATTAGACTGTAAAAATTGGATTCGTCAGACTCATTTGCTGTTTTTTTGAGTCAGTGACCATGTATCTGTTAACTTTACCCTTCTGTTTTCAGCCCTTTGGCAGAGGAGCCATGAGAGAATGTTTTCGAACGTAAGTGTCCCGTGTTGTCATTGTGAAACCATGTTACATAGATAGATTTCACACACTCAATACGGCACCTTGTCTCTCTTAGCCATAGTCGCAGTTTATAATATTTGGAAAAACAATCTGACATATCTCCTTTTATGTTTGAGTCATTATGCCATTATGTGCAAAAGAAATAAATAAAATGAATCCAGACAGTGTTCTCTAAATATACTGTATGTCTGGGAATAAAAAGGTGTTATGTTGGTCAAGTGAAAAGAGCTGGTTCACAGAGATTTGCACCCAGTAAATGTAAGCAAAGGGCACCTGCAGCTTATAAAAAAATATGTCTTAGATTTTTTTAGGTATGCTTATTAAAACCAAGGTATGCCTAGGACACCCAGTACAAAACGTGCCTCGGCCAGTGCCTGAGAGTACACTTAATCTGTATACTCATGGGAAACCGTGGGAAATGCAGGTTTAAAAATAAGATCATTTACCCCTATTTCTTTAACCCCAGTTTTCTTTCCCATTAGAGTAAGCCACACATTAACCTTTGGCCTCATGTATTACAGAAATAATTCTAAGTGAAAATATGTCTAGCAGTACGTGCGCTGATCTCTTTCTGTTTGTATCCTTATCACATTTTTTGTTTTCATTTTTCTCTTGAGGATATGGCTACTGTAGTGCTTACTGCACATTTAAGAGTTTGGCACACGTCTTGTAAACAGACAAAAATGAGACACTCAAGTAAGTCGCAAAACTGTCTCTAGTGACCAGTCTGCACTATTTTTGTCATCTAGCCCCAAGTGCACTGCGCACCACAGAGGTCAAAGGTCTTGTTGGAATTTGTGTGTGCTTATTGTGATTGTAGAGGCTGAAGAGGCCTCATGCTGTCTGGTATTCATTTTAGTTTTCCCAAATCAAGCTCCTCTCCTCTCCTATACAGAAGCTACTTGTCTGAATTTGGTTATACAGTCGGTTCCACTTTCTGGTCATACAGGGAGTTTGGGTTTCTTTGAGTTTTTATAAAACTGTTCATGCAGCAGTTAGTCTTAGGGATTATTAACTCACAAAATGGATGCTGCTGTCGTGTATAAAGACCTACTTAAAGACCTATTTAGGTGGTAGCCTAATTATGCTGACTTTATTCAGATTGCATTTTAGCTAAATGAAACCTATGCCTTTGTTGATTAACACCTTTAAATGACTAAAGATTCTGTGTGTGCATTTATCAGTGGAAAGGCCTGGTCAGAATCTTTACTAACCCGATCTTTTGCTGGTCTCTTGTTGTTACAGGAAGAAGTTATCAAATTTCTCTCACAGCAGCAAATGGACAGCCGCTTCCAACTATGTGGCAAAGCGCTACATCGAGCCTGTGGACCGAGAGGTGTACTTGGAGGACGTTAGGCTACAGATGGAGGCCAAATTATGGGGAGAGGAGTACAATCGTCATCGGCCCCCTAAACAGGTAGAACTGCTGTGGTAGGTGAGGAAGAAACAGCTCAAAGAGCGGAATCCATAACTTTGGCACCATCTCCATTTCAACCTCTGACTGAGTTTCATACAGTTAAGTGCAAGCTCATTGCTGTCCTGTGATTTAGGTGGTAGGGCAAGAACAGATTACACCTGCAGAGAGTGGTCTGGGTGGGGGATGCTGTCATACAGTATATAGCAGTGATAACCAACACTGTTCCTGGATATCTACCATCCTGTAGGTTTTCATTCCAACCCTTGCAAAGCACATCTCATTAAACAGCTAGAGATCTAATGGAGCTGCTAATGAGTAGAGTCAGGGGTGCCAAATTAGGGTTGAAATGGAAAAACTGCAGGATGGTAGAGGAACGGGGTTGATTACCACTGGTATATAGCTTAGACTTGCACAGTAAATCTACAACTGGAAGCAGGCTAAACTTTATTAAAATACTGGACATAGCAAAACGATTTCCTGTACATTTACAAAACAATCCACACTATATTCTAAGGGTGATGGACGCCTTCTTCATTGCGCTTACCACACTGGAACATCATAAGGATATGTGGTGACTTGTACCTACATTGTTACCCTCCTACAGATATGAATGAACATTGATTGACATTAAGAATATTTTGGTTTTGTGAGGTTGAAGTTGAAAGACCTCTGTGAAACCTGTGTTTACTTGTGTTCTCCTGTTCCCCCTTCCCTTCTCCCTCAGGTGGACATCATGCAGGTGTGTGTGCTGGAAATGAGTCAGCGCCCAGGAAAACCCCTCTTCCACTTGGAGCATTACATTGAGGGGAAGTACATCAAATACAACTCCAACTCAGGATTTGTTCGGGATGAAAACATTCGGCTCACCCCTCAGGTGTGTGTCTTAAGAACGGACACCCCAGATTTCATGCCTTTTCACAATATATACGTTTCTCACACATGGCTAGTAGAGAAGTTACCCTAATAGCCTCCATTTGTCTTGCTTTCCCTCTCTGTGCAGGCGTTCAGTCACTTTACATTTGAGCGCTCTGGACATCAGCTGATCGTGGTGGATATTCAGGGAGTGGGAGATCTGTACACTGACCCCCAGATCCACACTGACTGCGGAACTGACTTTGGAGATGGAAATCTGGGTACAGTATCCTGCAGATGATGCGCTGATGCTATGCATGGCATATTCTTTTCACTTATGTATAGATGTTGATTTTAGTGGCATTTCACACAAATTAATGTGTGTAACACTGCTGTAATTTCATTAAGCAGCCAAGGACACTGCATGTTCTATAAATCTGCCACCGTAGCGCATGTACACCAGTAAGAGCGTTTATCCAGATGGTGGAAATGCGGTTGAGTTGGTGTTTAAGTGACTGACCCTGATTGCTGGTGGTACATTTTGTCTGTGCAGGTATGAGGGGGATGGCTCTGTTTTTCCATTCCCACCTGTGCAATAAGATCTGTAAGAGCATGGGCCTGACCCCCTTCGACCTCTCTCCTGCTGAGAAAGCTCAGCTCAACTGCACTAGCAAGCTTCTGGTGAGCTTCTCCACTCCCATTGTACTGGTCTCCGTAGCAGGAAGACTTCGCTTATTATTCAGCTACATGTTGATGGCGTGTTTATTATCACATAAGATCAGTGGGCTTTAATGTGAGTAGCCTGTAGTGAACTCAGCTTTCGCCCCCAACCTGCCTTAGAAGTCTGCTAAGACGGTGCTGCGAGGACACGAGGAGCACTGTGGGTCCCCCAGAGTTCGCACCATCTCTGGGGGGCGCCTGCCCCCTCTGCTGAGCCGCCTCTCGGAGACCTCCTCTAACGATGACGCCGTGAGTGACTCGGACTCCATTCCCTGCTCTCCAATGCAGTTCAGCAGCTCAGTGGGAAAGTCTTCACTAGGTAAGAACAACAGGCCATTGCAATACACACATGCTCAAACAGAGGCAGGAACCCGGGCATGCCTGTACACCTGCAGTCCTGTCTGTAAACATGAACGAACATGTACACAGGCACGTATGCTCATGCAGTGCACTAGCTCTATGGTGAAGTATATTTTTCACTGAATATTTACTGTAATTGGATAGTTCCTGTTATTTTTCTTGGTTCTGCATGCTTTGGTATATCTGTGTGTGTAATCGCTGAGGACAGAGGATCATATTTCATTATTATTCCTTTTCCCAAAACGACTACTGGCCTTTGACATTTTTCAGCACATGATTTAACTGTGACTCGACCTGGTCTACAGATTAATCTTATGTCTGACATTTTAAAGACGTAGATGATTACACTCCTTGTTTCCACTAAGGCACTGATTCTCCCTTGGGCTGGTCCTTCACAAGTGAGATCGACTTACAGGGTGAAAAGAACAATAACATCCCAGAGCACAGAGTGAGTTGAAATAAGCTTATCTTGTAGAATTCAAGACATTTGCTGTGAAATGGATACTGACAGTGAAAATAACCTAGCTGCGCAGCGAAGAGGGGATTTTGTGCTGGAATTGTAACAGGAAGCACTTCCATGAAACACATGGGCATGTATTGAAACCTTAGGAACAGCTCTGAGTTGCAGTAACCCTTGGTGTTTTTGCTGTGTTTAACCCATGTACACAGTGGATGTAATGCGGGGTGATTTTTTGTGTCAGGACCAGGAGAGCGGCGGAGACAGCGGGTGTCCCAGTGAGAGGCGCAGTGAAGGAGACCCTGCTGAACATGGCGACCGGGTACGAGCTTCAGTCCGCTGCTCTTACTCCGCTGCTCTTACTGCGCTCTTAAACCCCCCAGCACTGCTTTCCACTCCACAGGTTATGGCAGTCCAGTGACCCTGAGTCTGCTGAAGCACTGGAAACCATTTTTGAAAATGCAACTTAACCCCTTGCCCTGCAGTTGTTTGTTTTTTTTACAACCGTATCAAGCTTATTTGAGATGAAAAGTGCAAAAAATGTCTACATTTACATGTGTGCATACTGGAAAGCAAAATTCTTTAGAAATGAATACAAGTTCTCAAAAGCTTTGATTTTTTTTTGACCATTTTTCCTGGTATGAAGTTTGCGTTACACAGTTTTTATATAATAAGTACATACAGTTAATTCCTGACAATACCTCTCTCTCAGAACCTCTACTGCTGTAGCTTCAGATGGAAGATAATATGTGCGTTAAAGCCTCAGGCAGATGTACATGATTATATTTTCTGCTAGAGTTGTCTGTCCTCACACACTGCGGTTAATTGTGTTTTTCATATATAGGGATTAGCAGCTTGAGGCATTTGTAGGCGTGGATGCCTGCACAGTAGTGTGGGTGGGGAATGAAGATTTCTGATCTTTGACAGTGGCTTTTATACACCACCATGTAGGGCCATTTCCACCGCAGCAAATGTCTGTCCGAGTCGGACGACGACAGTGTTCGACGGGTAAATACCAACACCGGCGATGAATCGCCATCAAATAACCCCCTTTCCCCCCCATTAACTCTCCCACTCATCTGGGACTGTGGCTTCTGTCTCCTCCAATCACACTCACTGTCACTCATCCCTGTTTTCCTTCACCAGAAACCAATGGCAGTTTCAGCCAAGTCTGCCCCCTCTGCAAACATACCCTCAAGGCAGCGGGTGATTTAGATTTCCCCTTTACGCATGTCTCGGAATGAGACCTCTTCTGTTACTGTATATGGTGCATCTGCACTGCCCTGGCTATCCGTTGATCGTGCTGTCATTTCAACGTTCTGTACTAGGCTTTATGGAGTTCAGCAGCTTGTATGCTTGTAAGCTTGGGGCATAATGTTTTTTAGGCCATGGGCGCAAATGTTAAACAGTTGAACTGCTGAGAAAGGAAAGCTTATGGCTTTTGGCATTTTTGTTAGCTTTGAGGATTTGCCTTGTGCAGTGTGTACTAGATATCAGAAACCTTCAACGGATGAATGTTATATATTGCTGCATTGGCAGTATCAATGTAGAAATTCGAGGCCTTCGCAGATTTCAAGCTGCTTCTTAAAAGAGTGACTTAAAGGTGGAGTGCAGTAGTGATAAGGAGTGGAAAGAGGTCATTAATATTATGGAATTGGAATCCATACCTGTCTTTCCCAAAGTCAATTATGTTTGAGAATTTTGTCTCAAGACACAGTGCATCAGTTTTAATGCTTGGTAAATGTTTTATTTTAAAATTAGACATTTGAAGAAATGGTTTACTCATTTGAAACCCTCCATGTTAAAGCTTGTTCAGTTAAACTGCACCCCACCATTAAAATGCGTATTATGCTGCTTCATATATTATGAATTGTTTTAGCCTGGCTGGTGATTTTGTTTAGTATTCGCTTTGAATGTAAATGACTCGATGCTTAATTTCACAATAAGTCCCCACAATGTTCAGATGTAGGTGCCATAGGGCGTGTTTAGTTTGTGGCTGGATGCTTTACACATGTTCACAACACGGAAGTATTGTTGTTCTCTGAAGGAAAATCCCATATTTAACCCCTCATCTTGCCTCTAACCTCACTATTCCATTCTGTCATGACTTCATGTTTCCGTGGTGAAATGAACTAACCATCAACATCCAAAGTCCTAACAACATTATGGCTTCCCTGCCTGTTAATATTTTGAATTCAACAACCAAAAATATGTGTATAACATAATTAAATAGGCTTGCATTTATTTGGTCTTTAAATCCTCAGAATTAATAGATCATCTCAGTGCAAGTAACTTCCCTTTTCATTCACTCCTATTTCATCCAAAATACTCACTTTTCCTGATTCCTCATTTAATCACCAGCCTTCCTGTCTGAATGCAGAATGTTGCACTTGATTATAAAGGTAAACCAAAGCCTATTTAACCAATGCTGAGCTGAATGAATAATTGTTTATTTGGAGATTTATGCATGTGCATGTATTAATGAATTCAGTTCAGCAGTGATTGTAATTTTTATAATTTATTCTTATTATGTATATCTGTGTTGGGTTGTGAAGCAGGATGACATATAAATGCATGAAATTACAATAGCAAGTAGTGTCAGAAAAAAATGTAGATTAAAAAACTTACATCTGATGACATTACATCATGTATTAAAAAATGTATTATATTAGCATATCATCTAAAATCATATTCTCTGTGAGGGTCTGAGGACATTCGAGGGGAGCATTGCATTGGGGTGTGTAAATGCTGAACAAGTATTCTAGCAACATAATCATGTCGCTCCTGTCTCGCACTACAGCTGACTGAGGAAAAATGGAGTGTCTTCCACACGACTCGTCAGAACATTCACAGGCCCTCCTGTGTGGCTGTTGAAGTTGAGAGGCTGAATGCTCTAGACCTGGAACGGAAAATGGGCAAATCTATCCTGGGGAAGGTGGGCACGAATGGGCTTATGAATGGGCCTGCACGGTTTCCCTCTGATACCTGTTACAGCTGAAGTCACTGGCTACTTAGACGGACAGCTGCACCTCTGTGTTAGCCTCACCAGGTTTCAGTCACGTGTTAGAAATAATTGTTTTGTCATACCACTCTCTGCAATCAGAATGATGTGTAGTCATTCTGGCCTTCCAATAGTTTTACATTTGCCGATGTTTGACCCAATTACAAAGTGTCTTCTTTCTGTCACCAGTATTATTAAAGATTATTTTGTTTTTATATTCATGGTGTGTTTTTCAATGATTAAATCATTTTTGCTTTGGAAAGGTATTAAAAATGAACATAATATTAAAATTTGGCCTTGTTCTCCTGCACAAGTAATTGGTTTACTATTTGGATTCTGGGAGATGCACAAATGATTGGTTTTCACCCCTCTCTCTGGGCTTTTCCGAAGGTGCACTTGGCCATGGTGCGTTACCACGAGGCGGGCCGGTTCTGTGAGAAGGACGAGGAGTGGGACCGGGACTCCGCCATGTATCACCTGGAGCGGGCAGCCATGTGCGGGGAGCTGGAGGCCATCGTGGCCCTGGGCCAGTGTTACCTGCAGCTGCCACACCACATTCTGCCTGAAAACACAGTGGAGGTACTTCTGCTTCAACCCTGCCAGTGGTCTGGAAATGTGAACATTTGCATATTTGTGTGATATTGTAATATTACAAATTTTTGTTGTGTTACACATTTTTCTCCCTGTGAATAAGCACCCCTGGAAACCATAGTGTCTGTGCACTCTAACATGCTAAATGGCTTGCCAAAGTGCCTGTGGTTCCTCAGCTTTACAAATGAATGACAAAAAGGGAGTAATGTGGTTAACGCCCCTGATAAGTTCCTGTTTTGCACCTATTAGTGCATACATACAAATTGAAAGCCTGTGTAGTTTCTATCCCCAAGAAATGCAGCGTTAACTTTGAGTGTGTGTATAACATATTGAGTGTGTTTGGTTCTGAAAGTCCAACAAATTATCAAAAGGCTCTAAATGTCATAGTTTCATTGTTTTATATTTATTTTGAACGTTAGTTTTATCTGTACTGTCAACATTTTAATTGTGATAAATTGTCAAAATTAGATCACGTTTCTGTAGACAAGATAAATTCAAAATGAAAGCAAAATATTTGTACGGCTAGACATTATAAGAGTGGGTCATTACGTGTAGATCAACATTAGCTTGGCCAGTCCGTGTGTCACGTAGCTCTGTAACTTGTGCCGGGCACAGTGACCCATGCTAAACTGGGTAAAGAGTGACGACACATAGTCATGTGTGAGATGTTTTGCAGTCCTAAGCTGGTCAGTGTGTTCGTCAGACGTATTTTAGGTATGTTCTGTGCTTGGCGTAGTACTTCTCAAATCCCTGATGGAGGTAACGCAGGCGGGTGCACGTATTCATGCTCAAAATACATTTATGGAGAAACAGTTCTGATGGGAAGCAGTCTTACTGACTTGGCAATGCTGATCATAAATCATAGTATGCTGTTACATCAGTGATCTGGGCATCCAGTCACAGGGGTTCAATCTTAAGCATGCATCTGCACAGCCACTGGAAATAGAAGTCCGTTAACAATCTGCTGAACGAAGGACGCTGTCAGGCTTTCAATCATGGACGTAAACATATCTTGGCTCAGGGACTTGTGGTTTAAAATAAGAAATACATTAAATATGTAGTAAACTTTTTGAAATGCTATTATTCATGCTAGTAGAGCAACGATCATATCAAGAAACACGTAAATAATTTGCATCACAATACCTCTCACTCTAGGTCTTATTTTAAATTGTTTTGTTTTTTTAGCAGAGCCTCTAAGTTCATGGAAATACACCCAAAATGCAGGGATAGTTTAATGTATTAAAGCCTTGCTTTTCCAAGCACTGCATCTATCTTTTGTCTTCTAAACCCTTTTAAAAAGGGTTACCTGTAAAATATTAAACCTGACATATGCTGTAGTGCTGCTAATCAATTTGTGTGTTGCTGGCCTCTGTGTAAACTGTACCTTGCTGTTGAAACAGGACAATGAAGAGAACAGGAAGATCGGCTTCCAGTACTTGCTGAAGGCAGCAGAGGCAGGAGACAGACCCTGTATGATCTTAGTGGCCAGAGCTTTTGATACTGGAGTCAGCCTCCCACCTGACAGGTGAGAGTGTGTGAGTGTGAATCTGACAGGAACTGTGAGTGCGAGAGTGACTGTGAGGCGTATTGTGAGAGGGATAGCGAGAGTGAGTGTGAGGCATTGTGAAAGGGTGCAACACCTACTGTATGTGTATATATTAATAACATTGTTATCCTAGCAAGCAAATGAAAATGAGTGTTTCAAGATTTAGGATTTTTTTAAAATTTGAATTGTAATTTGGTTTATGACAATTTTTGGAATAGAAAATGACGATGTGTTAAAAGGGATACAGTTACTATTATTCTGCCTAATGGCAGAATTAACATTAATTAGGCAGGATGAACAGTAGACTTCAACTCCTGGCTGCCCTCAGTGCTTCTCCTCCTGTGTGTGCAGGACTCAGGACTGGAAGGAGGCTGTGCACTGGTATAATTGTGCCCTGAACATGACGGACTACGATGAGGGTGGCGAGTTTGACGGCATGCAAGATGAACCGCAGTATCTGCTGCTGGCCAGAGAGGCAGAGATGTACCAGGAAGGCCAGTTT
Organism: Anguilla rostrata; assembly: GCF_018555375.3. NCBI lineage: Eukaryota > Metazoa > Chordata > Actinopteri > Anguilliformes > Anguillidae > Anguilla > Anguilla rostrata. Next base: position 51,634,396 of record NC_057934.1, read on the forward strand.
GGCCTGGACAAAGACTTCCAGAGGGCAGGTAAAGGCAATGTAATGAGCAGCCTGTCAAAATAAGTCCTGAATCTCTCAGATTTAGACCATGTGATTTCATGCCATTGAAATTCATATTTGCAAAGGAAATGCGGCTCTGTACCCTAGCCTAACCTCATGGCTTCTCCCTACCGCAGGTGACCTGTACACAGAGGCAGCTGATGGCGCAATGGAAGCAATGAAGGGCAGACTTGCTAACAAATACTACATGAAGGCAGAAGAGGCCTGGGGAATGATGGAGGAATGAAAGGGTTTACCACACCGGCCAGACTGTTCAACTCATCTCATATTCTTCTCATTCCCAAACTGTTTACACTTCACATTTGACTTAATTTCAGACTCTTCACTAAAATTTGACTACCATTTGCATCTCACATTTGATTATTTCCAATCAGACTATCTCACATTTTACTTATTTCTAGACTGCTCACATCTCACATGGACCTTGCTCCCAGACCTTCCATATGTTGTCAAGGGTTTTCGTATCTGATATATTTGACTTATTTCCAGGCTGTTTGTAGCTTACATTTAACGTATTCCCAGTCTAATCATATCTCAAATTTGCCTTACTCCCAGTCTGTTTGCATAAACACATTGGCTTATTCCCAGGCTGTTAATGTTTACACCCCTTTATATGATTCAAGGGTTTAAATGCTGCATTGTGCTTTTGTATATGGGTATCCTGGGGCATATACTGGTGCTTTTTATATAAACTGTGATGTCTTCCCTATTTTGTGTTCTAACCTTTATTAAGTTGGTGTGCTGAGAAGATCACTGACAAACTGGCAGCCAGGAAAGTAGTTGTTCACATATTTTTCCTTCAAAGAGAGAGACAAGGCCTTTTACATTTTGATTAAGCATTCTTTCCCCATCTTCCCTTCAAGCACCTTGAACAGTAATGTAATAAAACTTTTTAAATGGCAGAATTTGGCAGATATTGTAGAATTCAGACAAAATGGTCATATTTGCAATATACAGTACAGTCAGGAAATATTTGGACAGTGACACATTTTTTGTTGTTTTGTTTCTGTTCTCTGGCACATTGTATTTGAAATGACACAATGAGTATGAGGTTAGAGTGCAGACTATCAGCTTCAATTTGTGGGTATTTACATCATATCATGTGTAGATACCATGTAGAAATTACAGCCCTTTATGTATATACATAGTAACCCCCCCCCCCCCCATTTTGGGACCAAAAGTAATGGCTGCTCAGCTGGTTCTTGGCCAGCTGTGTGTTTTTGCATCATTAGTTCATGCACAAGAAAGCTTAAAAAACGGTCTAGATTTGATTGTAGGTGAGGAGTTTGTATTTGGAGTCTATTGCTGTTGTCTCTCAAAATGAGGACAAAAGAAGTGTCAATGCCAGTAAAGTAGGCCATCATAGAATAGAAAAACCTGAATAAATTGATCTGAGACATAGCCAAAACATTTGGTGTGTCAAAATCAACTGTTTGGTACATTGTTGAGAAGCAAGAATGCACTGGTGAGCTTATAAATAGCAAACGACCCGGTAGTCCGCGGAGTACCCCTGTAGTGCAGTACTAAAGAATACTGTAAATTAAGAAAAACCCCTTTTCAACTATTGAACAGATCAAGCACACTCCATGATATAGGCATAGATGTGTTGAAGACTATCATAAAGGGAAGACTACACCAGCATAACCTTTCTACAAGATGCAGACAGCTGGTAAGCCTCAAGAACTGAACAGGCACCTTTGAATTTGCTTCAAAAGTATAATTTAAAAACTGTAGAGTTCTGAAACACACTGTTGTGGACAAATGGGCAATCGGTGTCATTGATGCAAAGCACCATTCTGCTGCTTGAGTGCTAATAACTCCCCCTTGTGGAGAATCTTCAGCCTGCTGAGCGTGAGAGAGTGTGTGAGTGAGTTTGGAGCCAGATCGGTGAGGTGCTTTGCATCTAAAAAGGGCTGACATTCCTACGTGGATCACTGGATATGGACGTAAATGCTCTTAAAGCTGACAGTCTGCACTTTAGCCTCATTTCATTTTTGTTTCATTTCAAATCCAATATGCTGAAGTACAGAGCCAAAACAACAAAAATTGTGTCACGGTCACAATACTTACGGATTGCTCTGTGTATGACTGTTTTAATATTATGCTTTCCTTTTTTATTGTATGCCGTAGCAGGTCAGATGCTGCATGTGAGAGTGGATTTTATTTTTAAGTTGGCATGAATATGTATGTGAACTTATTTTCTATAAGCATGGAATTCCTTTGTGGAATTATTTCTGTAAAATTTCTTAATATGTGAATAAAAGATTGTAACAGCTTTAAAATGGTCTTGTTGTATTTTTCCTACCATCATGCTGTGTACTTGCCACAAAAATATTTACAAATAATTCAGTCCTTTTATTGATGTTACACAGATGACTGATTTTGGCAGTGTTTCTTTGCAATGAAGGTCATTCTGATTTGTCTTCATGCATGTCTAAATCACCCATTTACAAAGTGGCTAACTTCATGAACAGAGACTTTATTCTGAAGGTAAGTAGCAAAGACCAAGACAGGGGTGGGCAATTTCAGCACAGGGATGGATTATACAGTACCAAGAAATAGATCTTAAAAGTCGGAGGGACTGTTTTTGACTTGATACTGATACGCCATTACCCCTGGGTAGGCTCTGGTGATGCGCAGAGCGTAGCTTTCCAAAGCAATGACACAGGTCAAGCTATCGCATTGATTGAAGTGTCAATGCCATAAAGCATTTGGCACCTGTCTCTAGTGACGACATCTGGTCAATAAATGTACTTACTAATCTGCACAGCGGTGATAAATTGAAATATGCAACACTGGGCAACCTCTTTACTTGGTTTTTGAATATTAATAGTATCCCCATGTATTCTCAAAGCCCTCTCCAACTCATATGGTTATAATGCAGATGATATGATAATTATTGTAGTGAAATGAAAATGCGTTGTGTGTTTCAAGACCGTAATACAGTAATATTTTCCAATGCCTCATCTAATTCATGCCTGGAAAAAGCGAGCACATTGTAACAATAAATTCCAACGGTTTGTAAAAATTTTCACCAATTACTGGGCCATGTTGGAAGAAACATTCTTTCCATTACATTACAGGCATTTAGCAGACGCTATTATCCAGAGCGACTTACATTGTATTCAGTTATACAGCTGGACATATATTGGAGCACTGCAGGTTAAGTACCTTGCTCAAGGGTACAACGGCAGTGACCTACCAGGGAATCGAACCGGGGAAAGACCAACTCCTTAGCCATTATACTACACTGCCCCCAAAATGACAGGTATCTCTCTGATGTAACGAAGATTAGATTTCTGTGATCACATGATTTAAAAAAGCCTTTGAGCAGTAAGCTAATTTGAAACATGGGTTGCCTGTCTTGCCATGGTTGTATGTGTCTGCGACAACCATATCATTATGGTTGTCGCTGTTCAATTATTATTTCAGTTATTGACCTGGGGGAATCTGACTGGCTGATGTATCATCGTGCCAAATGACATTTGAAACTGGAAGAACTGGTTTTCATGTTATGGTCATGTCAATGAGACAGTGTCATGCGAACAATGTAATAAGGTTGGGCAACAACTGAATCTGGCCTCTTTATTTTCTCAAAATTCAGGTGTAGAAATTCTGTGATTCACTCTCGTGTCAGATTCACAGCTGCTGCCTATCCTGTAAAGAGACAAGGGATAAGGGACAGCCTGAAGGGACAATATTGAATTGATAAATTTTGCTTGAAGGAAAAACACAGGTAGGCCTTTATTCTGAGTGTAAACTGAGTGATTTGGAAATTATTTTTTCATTTCATAATTTCATTGGAACTTTCATAATTTACGCATGTATGATTAGTTTTATATTGTATATCCAGTGGTTACTCTCCTCAAAATTATTTGTTTACGCTTTCTTCCTTGTGTCTGTACTTTACCGTAATATCTACAGGGTAGCGTGGCCGAGCGGTCTAAGGCGCTGGATTAAGGCTCCAGTCTCTTCGGGGGCGTGGGTTCGAATCCCACCGCTGCCAGAACACCTTTTGCGTAGTTCTGAAACGCACAAGACTCTTGGCTTTCCCATCCTTTACAAGCAGCCCCCTCTGGTGGTTTTTCACGCGAATTTATGGCTACGTGCATTGTGGGAACTTAACGTACAGCTCCTCCCCACGTGTCTAGGCAGCAACATGGCTGCGACCTGATATTTCAGACGCCGCTAAACCATACACTGGCACGTTTCAGGTGGAGGGATCGGACTGAAAGAGGCAGCATAAATTAAGCAACATCTGATCGCAAAAATTAAAGCAGGTAGGGGAAACAAACTGTTCCGGACTGTAACAAAATAATGAAGGGTGTGAGTGCAGGCCATAGGACATGTATTTTTCTCCAATACATATACGGCGCTGTTGGTAGTAGCTAGCTAAAGGTAACGTTAGCTGTCTAGATAGCCAATGTGCTAGTTAGCCCACTAGCTAGCTAGCTAGTTAGTTAGTTAGTTTACAAATACTAAGAAAACATGGGAATTCAAGCTAGTTTATTTGCTGATTTGAGCTTCCATTGTTATTCAGTTTTATTCTTATCGTAACTAGCCTTCTTTGGCTAGTATCATTAGCAGTAACTTGGCAGAAAACTACCAAAGTGTGAACGATAGCTTGCTGCGTTGAAAGCTAAACTGGATCAAAGTTTCAGATGCGAAATATTGTTGGCCATGCGTGGTTAACCTACTATATAATTAGTCTGTAAGCCGTGTAACTAGCTGGGAGTTACTTCAACCGTTGCATGTGACTTAGCCAGGTTTTGCTACCCCTTAGCTTAGCTAAGAGACGTCTACGTAACGTTATCCTACCAACAATTTTGATCAGAAGCACGAATCGAGTGTGGCATTTCTAGCAAGCTAGATTAACGTTAGCTCGTTGTCATATTTGGTTAAAACGCTTAGCTGGTGTTGTTTAAGCGTAACATTAGTTACACGTGGACAATAATATTAGGCCTAAACATGCAACAACATCCGTATAGCCAGCTGTGGATTGTTAGAATGTATTCGTCTTCTACGAGCTAGAAATGAAGTTAAGTTCCTTTGATGGGTCAGTTCGGCAGTGATTTTTTTCGTTAGCGTACACTACATAATGCCATTGATTGCTTCTGAAAATAACACGTACACATTAAGGAACATTGAGCCTCCAGAACAGCATCTCTTGCGGGAGGTTGATTTATCCATTTAATGTCATTTAGATCTATATCCCTCTAGCGGGGCGGGCAGTGATATATGAATTGAGTTAAATAGTTAATTTTTCAAAGAACGAGGTTGATTTGGCAATTGTGAAAGAGTGTAATGGCCACATCCCTGTGCGCTTGCGGTGGCTGTGCATACTGTGTGCCTCAGCAATTCTTTAAACCCCCAGGTTTGAACATCATAGGCCTGTCCCTCTGAATAGTTCACACTCGGTTCGCTCAGTATGGCCAGTGGGGAGGACGATGACCCCATCATACAAGAGGTAGGAATCGATTCACCCAACAACTGCATGGAAGGGGGTGTGGTTTGGTAATGTGCGACAGATAAAATTGCTAAAAATTGTCACTTTTCAAAATTTGGAACTACTACCAGTTGTCAAGTGGAAGATGTAGATGAATCCCCAAAACACTGTTAGAAAAGTACATTTTTTATTATGCAGTTATATTATTGATGGAATTAGGCTAGTTAATGCCATTCTTGCTTGAGTAGTCATTTCTTCAAAACATGATGCAATCTTTCAGTTTGTTGCAATGAAAAGACTACTTTTTTCATTTCATCTCATTCATAGGATGAATGTGTGTAACACGTTGACATTTTCTGTTCATAACTTTACAATCATGTTTAGATTGATGTATACCTGGCCAAAAGCCTCGCAGACAAGCTCTACCTTTTCCAGGTAAGTTACACATTTGATATACTGAAATTTTGTCCCGCTGTACTTGTATCCATGCAGACTGCATGCAGCTCTAGGTACAGTAGGAGTGCCTTATGAAGTGAATGCAGGTTTGTGTTCCACATTTCCCTGAGGCATGCTGTGAAAAATGCCATCCTCAACAGTAGTTTGTATTTTTCATATAGTCATAAGTACAGTACTTCACAATTAAATCTGATTCCCAGGAAGTTTCCCAATTGATTGTCCAATTGTTTTCATGTTTCCCCCAGTACCCAGTGCGTCCTGCTACAATGACCTATGATGATGTCAGCCATTTATCTGCGAAAATAAAACCGAAACAACAGAAGGTAGATCTTTTATGGATGTTTGGTCTGTTATGCTTGTATGCCATGTAGTTGGATGATTCAAAAAAGCTTTTTGTTGTGCTTAAACTAGCCCAGTATAATGAGTAATTTCAAATGTCTTCCTGGTTTGTAGAAATCACGATCTGAATCTGCTTATCTCTCCATAGGTGGAACTTGAAATGGCAATTAACACCGTTAGTCCCAACTACTGCCATGGAAAAGGGGAGCAGATCGCACTTAATGTGGATGGTGTTGCATCTGATGATTCTAATATTTACGCAATGTGAGTCCCTTGGCTTGTATGCATGGTTGTACGAGAATGGATGTTGTCATGTTATTCATATTAAGACCATCATGTTTGTGACAGTTTCATTGTTGTCCCTGGTATTTTAAAATGTCTGTCATATTATCATCAGTCATGACCAATCAGTATGTTTTTGGCCCCTGTGTTTTTCTTTACGCTCTTGTCTCTTGCCTCCACCACACAGGAAGATGATGGATAAACAGAGTTTCACCTCCATCCAGGCCACCACCAACACCTCCCGCTATGCTGCAGCAGTCTTCCGAAAAGGTTAGTGTCCTTCTCTACTGGAAGGGCCAAGTGTCGTTTTGCCTTTTGTGGAATATACAGAACGGTTTTTAAATATATGTCCCGGAATTCCCCGAGTGCAATTGCAGTTTGGTTTTCTTGTGCAAATAATTCGTATTTTGCAAATTCAGAGGAACAGATCGTGTCAAATCCTGGAATACAGTCCTGAGGGACTTAATAAGTCAAGGGTGCAGACTTGCTTGAGGTCAAAAACGCTAACAGCCTCAAGGAATTTGTTACAGTTGAAAGTAATGCACTTTATTTTAGAGATTCTTAGGGTTGCAGTGTCAGTGTTTCCCCCAGGTTTTGGTGTCGTCTGTGGTCACGTGGCGCTAACTGGGGGGTGGGGTTGATTGTGATCGTGCTCTGGGCTTGATGATTGCAGTTGCGGACCGGTGCTGGCAGGGAGCCTGGCGGGGGAGGGGGGTTCGTCTGCGATGACTGTTTGGAGACAAGTCATCGCAGACGAACCCCCAGTGGTGCACCGCCACAATATCAGCAGGGCCATCACAAAATGAAATCTGTCATTAATGTAATATGTTTACATTAATGACAGATTTCATTTTGTGATGGCCCTGCTGATATTGTGGCAGTGCACCACTGATTAGTTAACATGGGGGAAGCCCAGAAGGTATTGCTGGTTTCTCATAACTCTTTAATGTTTGAGCCATTGGCTATTCATTGTTTTGACTGTTCAGTCTTATTGTATGTTTCATGTATTCATGTATACAACAATTCTATGCCTTCTATTCAAATTCTGTAGATAAACTGGTATTCCTAGCTACTTATTGTAAGCGTCTTTTAAAAGTCCCTGTGCAATCCGGGGAATGTTTACTGACAAACGTTTGTCTGAAAGCAAAGTATGGTGATGTGCACCTGGTTTGTTTTTAGGAGAGCTCCACCTCACCCCATTGCATGGGATCCTCCAGATGCGGCCCAGCTTCTCCTATCTGGACAAAGCAGACAGCAGACACCGCGAGAGGGAGGCCGCCAATGAAGGTGCCCACAATGAACATTGAGATGCTGGCACTCTTCTGCTTGCATATGATAACAGAACATTGTCGTAGTCAGTTCTCAGTCATTTATAGATTTAGAATAGGCTATCAAAATGACAAATGATGACATTAGTGTATTGTTACTGGTTTTGTTCATGTTTTTTTTTTTTGCTGATGTGAGTTTCTTCTGGCAGGTGGAGACTCCTCTCAGGATGAGGCCGAAGAAGACATCAAGCAGATCACAGTAAGATACGGAGCTCACGTATATATACGTACTCGCACACATCTTTCTCACGCTGACCATCTTGAATTGGTCCCTGCACGTTCAACGCTGTTGGAAGGAGCGTTGGTGTGGAAGTCTCTGAGCTGCGTCCTGGTTTCGGTCCCGCCCAGGTGCGGTTCTCCCGGCCCGAGTCGGAGCAGGCCCGTCAGCGGCGCATCCAGTCATACGAGTTTCTGCAGAAGAAGCAGGCCGAGGAGCCCTGGGTCCATCTGCATTACCACGGCATAAAGGTGCGAGTCACAGAGGGAGGGAGACACTGCAAGTGTGTAGGGCAGACTAAACGCAGCCTGAAGCTTTGAGCTTTCACCCGACATTGCAAATATCAGGCCATTTAATAGAGCCCAATACTGAAAACATCACTCCTGTCAAACTGTACAGTTTTTTACTAACCAACTAGTAGGCTCAGTAGGTTGAAATCAGATGACTGAATGGGTACAGTATGAGTTTACTGTACAGTATGACATCAGATTACAATCTAATGCCACTGTGAGATTTTGTGAGAAAGTTTGGCTTGCTTAAATTAAACAAAAAGGACAATAAGTCACGCAGGCTGTTCGGTTTGTAAACACTTGCTGCTCTGATATTGCATAGAAACAAGGTATTTGTTTATATATAGAAGATGTTCATTATACTTTACCCTTTCAGTCGTCTGATTGCAATTTACTGTATTCAACTAGTTGGTTTGTAGGTACCTATTGCACTGTTTGCCTGGGGGGATTTGTTTATGATTGGGCTGCAGTAAATTGAGTGATATTTGCCGTTTTGGGTGGAGCTTGAACAGAGGCTGGTGTAGAGGAGAGAGCTGCCAGGACTCGGGCAAATTTTGGGGAAAAGAGCGTCAGTGTGAGCAAAATGTGCGTGCCAGTGGAGGAAGGGCTCTGCTTGGAGTGCATGCTAAGCCCTCGGTGCTCTGCTTCCGTGTGCAGGATGGGCGCTCGGAGCACGAGAGGCAGTATCTCTTCTGCCAGGCCATGGGCGCGAACGAGAACACCGAACTGGTGAAGACACCCAGGTGGGTCCAAAAGGAGGTTGCTGGGATCGTAGTCCTAGTCTGTGGTGTGAGTCGGCAAGACATGGAAAGCTTTTTCATCATGTAGAGCTTTAGTATGAGTCGGCTTTAGGTTAGGCCCAGTCTGAATTGGGAAACCCAAATAGCAAGAGCAATGTGCTTCATTATCATCATCGCTGTTTTTCTCTCACAGGGAGTACTTGGCCATGCTTATGCCCCCTGTAGCAGAGGAGAAGATGTGAGTACATCCACGTCCATGTTCTTTATCTTTGCAAACTGTCTTCGGTGTATCGTGGATTAGTAGTTGATGTTTTCTTTCCTTCTCTTCACCGGCCATTGCAGTGTGAAGCCGGTTGGTCCCAGTAATGTGCTGTCTATGGCCCAGCTGCGGACTCTGCCTCTGGGAGAGCAGGTCAGGACCCTCATGAAGAATGGTGAGCAGGAACAGAGAACCCTTTCAAAGTGATAGGTGTTCATGAATATGTTGATCCTGATGCAGCCAGGCATGAAATTGGTGCGGCATCCAGCTGTCTGAACAGCGAGCATCCATCTTGTTGTCTGATAAAAAAAAAAAGCAAAACCAGGAGTCTGTGACCAGGTTATTGGGTGGCTCTTCCTGCTAATATACAGGGTTTCAGTGTAGATGTGTGGTGCATAATCTGGTATCAACTGACAATACATTATTAGTTATATTGTCAAACAGAGAGGTGGGCTATAAAATTAATTTTGCTGCCCGTCTCATCTTGAATGGGTGATGACTCCACTGCTCAGCTTGTGGACTTCAGAGTAAAAGTAATCGGTGGTATATTAAAAGGTGCTTTAAAGTTGTATACATGCTTGCTTTCGCTCTCCTTCATTGATGGAGGATGTTTTAGTAATGAGATGGGCTAACAAATATGATGTGGAATTCAAATCTGGAAACAAGGTGGTGGTAGTGGATGGTAATAAATCCGTGCAGACCCCATTGTTTTTGCATAGAAGTGCTTTCCCCAGTTGTCCTGCAGGAGATTCAAACTCATTGCTCTTTGGTTTCCCAGTTAAAGTCATGCCCTTTGCCAACCTAATGGGGCTGCTGACCTCAGGCACTGACTCCACTGCAGTGCTGCGCTGTGTACAGCAGGTGGCGATGTTGGTCCAGGGCAACTGGGTTGTCAAAAGGTGAGCTCAGCGTGGCACTGAAATAAACACGCATAACACTTGTAAGCAGATGGATACAATGATCCTTATGCATTCTTGGTTTTTAAAAATTCTTCATGTTATGTTAACATTGTGAGGCTAGTGTAAAATTTAAGTTGTCGTTCAGTCCTGTTCTATCATTGACCCTGCTCTTCTGTTTCTTCAGTGACGTGCTGTACCCCAAGAACAGCTATAGTGCGCTAAGTGGTGTGCCTGCAGAAGTACTCTGTCGCGGCAGGGACTACGTTGTGAGTGTCCTTCTCAGTGCTCCAACCTTTTGTGCGCCTCCGCTCTGAATGAAATGCATGAGATTATGTAATATAAGCAGTAATCTGTGCCTTTTGTGTCATTTGTCAGTGTACTCCCAATTAAGCAATTAAAGTCTGTCTAGTTTAGTTCTTTGTTTTTGTGAGGTCAGATTGGTCAATGTGGTGCTGCACAGTGAACTTTCACAATAGGATATGGGAAAAATGGTTGTGCATTTGTCCACATTCTGACTTTTGTGGATGAAATGCCAGCTGTTCTGTTTCCTGCCAGATAATTGTATTCTTGTCAAATGCTGTTTATTTAAGCTTTCCAAGGGTTTGAGTAAATGTGAATCATCTTTGCAAATTCAGAATGGTTATTGATGATGCATTCCCTTTGGTTCTCAGATGTGGAGGTTCACCCAAGAGCGCTCTGTATTGCGGAAAGAAATAGCTGCTATAATCAAGGTGTGTATATTGATCCAGTACGTGCGTGGCTGTTGCAGTACTTCAACTTGACTCAAGGTGTCAGCAAAGCCTGAAGTATTTGTCTAATTGTGACGTACCGGTTCAAGGGCAGTGTTTTATTTCCATGATTTTAGTTATTTTATTTTGCCAAGATCATCTCTTGTTCCTGGTAGAGAATCTTCCTCAGTGGAGCTGTATGTATAGAACCCATAATCATCAATTAATAAAAACATGGCCGTTGTCTAATGTTGAAAGCATAATTAGTATGTTATTTTCAATTAATTTCTATTGTGTAAAGATGAAGACTTGTTTTGACTCTTAAATACCAGTGAGTGAGAGGTCTACACACCAATGGCATACTTTTTGAAATATGTATGAAAGGAATCAGGCTGTCATAGGTTTCCCACAGTTTAAAGTGTGTCCTTGATTAATTGCAGTTTGTAACCGAGCCCTTGAGATGGTAATAAAACCTAATCTAGTGTTGTGCGTTTGGTGGGCTGTGTCCGTTCTCTTTGCCAGTGATTGCTTGTATATTACTGTGGCGTTCTGTCTGTGTCCGTCTGTCTGACCCGGGCTTTCTGCTGCTGCCTGTCTCAGCTCCCCCCAGAGGATGTGAAGGACTTTCTGGAGCAGATGTCCGTGTCCCGTGTAAACCGTGGCTGGGAGTTCCTCCTGCCCAGCGACACAGAGTTTGTGAGGAAGCACCCAGATGTGGCTCAGAGGCAGTATATGCTCTGGCTCGGCATCCAGGCCAAGTACGATCCGCAGAGTCCGAACACCATGAGCTTCCTGTCTCAAACGAGGAGAATTTCCGTTTAATACATAGTCATGATTTTAAAATTTTCACCAGGTCTCCTCTGGTTCGCCCCTCTAGAACTCCAGTAACCGAGTAAATCAGATTCCCATTCCATGCAATTTGTTAGTACTTGGGGTCCTGCACTGTTGAGTTGAGCTTCATTGTCGGCTGCTTTGGAAGGTTTTGCATCCATTTATCTCTCACAGATTGGAAAAGGTGTTCAATCTGTCTAAAGAAGACATGATGCCAAAAAGGCCAGATTCCCAAACAGGTAAGCCTTCAAAATGATTGGTTCCCTCCATTGATGATCACATTGTGTTTGTGCCTGTTACACCAGTTTGTTGGTAACTTTGCAGTTGTGTTTAGTTGTTGGAGAGCTAAGATGGCTGCAATGGCGGCTGTGCGTTTGACCCCTCTTGCAGAAGTGGTGTCCGTGAGTGGCGATCAGAGACTCAAGGCTGCCAGAGACCTGGCCAGGGAGAACCAGGCCTCGCTGCGGAGGGACCTGGAGCAGCGGCGACAGGGTGCGCCCAAGAGCGCCTCCTTCAGGGTGAAGGAGGAGCCCCTCAGCGACGCCGAGGAGCCCATGGACACCTCCGTCCCCAATGGCTCTCTCAACGGTTACCCGGGCGCCGGTTACCCGGGCGCCGGCTCCCCGGCGGACCCTCTCAACGGCCACGGCACCAACGGCCCGACCCAAGAGCTCCTGGACTTTGTGGGGGCCACCTTTCGCAAACACTTTGTGCTGACGCTGAGCGAGCTGAAGCGCCTTTTCAACCTGCACCTGGCCAGCCTGCCCCCTGGACACTGCCTGTTTGGGGGCATCTCAGACCGCCTGCTGCAGGACACCATACTGCTCTGCCACTGCCGACAGATCCTGGTGCCTGTGAGTACTCTTAAGTCCTGGCTGCGCGCCTGAAGGTCTGCAGCGGTGGGTGGTGTACAGTGGCTATATAGGGAAAGTGTTCACACGGATGTTTCTGTAGTTACTCATTGCTCAAGTAATAACTAGAGCTATCCATGTTATTTCTTATAGTTAAATAGGTCTGCGGTTTGCTTACCTTTGTTTTCAAAACCGTCAGTAAATGCTTTCATCACTGCTGCCTAAGACCAGCCGGCAGAAGTGAATCATCAGTTAGGCCTGCAGTGCTTAATTTGTTATAGGGTAGTGACTTATTATGGTTATTTCCACAAGTACACTGTCCTTGGATGGTGTTCTGAAAGAGGTGCTAAAAGTTCTAATGTAAAATACCATGTTGGGAAAATCTGAAAAATTGGCTTTATTAACTAGGGCTGCTTGGGTTGAAAACAAAAGTGGTAATCATTTTCACCCAGGTTGACACTTCTACTGAAGGTCTCCAGAAGGTGTCATTTCATTCCAGTTGAAAGTACCATGTGAAGGTTCCAGAGTAAAAACATTATTGGTTAACTTTTACCAGCTGCCTTCTCTCTTATTTTTCAAGTGAAGTGTAACTAGGCATGAATAGCTTTTTTACACTGTTGACATTAGTTGATCATTGTATCTAGCGCTGAACTACTTGGCTAGCTAACTGTAGATCTACCCGGCTGTCATGGCTTTCTTTCAGTTGACCTGTCTTTCAGAGATGGGGCAGGAACCTTTCAAGTTGATGTCAATGGGAATTGCTCAGTAACAGCAGGTGAATAGAAAAGGCCATGTGTGATTTGGGTATTGGTGTCACAATGAGGTTTAGTTAGTGACATGTCTGCTCTGGGAAAATTTAACTTGACACACGCAAACCCACTTTCTGTAGCTGCTGGAAGCTGGAATTGTCGGGCAGAATTTTATGAATTTTCCCTGGTGAGGAAATGTGACTGGAATGCAGATCGCTGTCATCCTCTGTCACTTCAGATTTCAGGTGTGCACTGGCACATTTGTCGTCTATGGATTTCCTTAAACTGCGTCCAGACACTAAGAATTTCACACTGCCTTTCGCAGCTGATTTGAAATTCATTTGGCCATGCTTGGTTGTAAATTATACATCTATGAACCTGAACAGTGCTGTTCTGCTACAATTTCAAGGCATGTCTGAAATTCATTAAAAACTTAACACCAGTTATTTAATTGTGTGATGGACAAGTGTTGAAGATATATGGGTATTCGGTAGAAAACGGTTACGCACACTTGTAATCTAGGATCACAAATTTCCTCTTCCTTGCTTGGCAGGAAATTAATCAAATGAGTGGCTGTCTACATTTGCAACAGTGACCTGGGTCCGTTTCCTATCTCTGATGTCCGTTGTATGCTTCTGCATATTTGCATTTTCACTCTTCGTACTCTGGCATGTCTGTCACGCACCCATGTGACCACTGTTTATAGATAGTGAATGTCCAAGTGTGGCTTGCACTCTACTCCCAGTTAGCTAGAAGGCGTTCATATTGAGCTCCTGTACCTTGGTCTGAGCATAATATTCAGAGAAAGATAAATGCGTAGCCTAACTCTTTATCTTTCTCTAAAGATGTTGCACAAGTTAATCCACTGTGGTTGGACCAGTGAAAAACAAAACTTGAGCCTTTTCAACTTCTACACTACAGACCCAGCAATTCTGCTGGACTGGAGTGTGTTCCTTAAAGATACATTTTTTTAAAACTGTGAAAGCAGGGTAATTTTTTATCTGCAACTTCCTAGTATTTTTAGAGACTGTGAATGAGGGCACCAAGTCCTGAATACTGGAACAGAATGCTAGCATGCTCCTTCACCCTCTGCTATTCAGACTTTATTTAATGTAGCTACTGTAGGTCTCTGTAACCATGGTGATTTTTGCAATGTTGAAATAATAGATGAAGGTGCATTAACTGAAGGCCAGTCACTGTTAGGACTCTGTCTTTGAAACTCATACGATTTGTTTTTCTGTGTTTAAGGATTTCTGCTGTAATTGCACAGCATTTGAATATTTGGCATGAAATGCAACATTGTGTTGTGACTGACATCCTGAAATTTAAAGCATAACACATTCAATACAGCAGTGTCTTGGTTCCTGGAGCAAAGAAACAAAACACAGAAAGCTTCATTATTATTTTTTCATTTGTCTTATCTTAGCTAAATAGTAAGATTGAAGTAAATGCAGAACTTATTTTCATTAATCTTATCCTAAAATACACTTCTGGACTCCTTTCTCTCGCAGCTGTTACATGCATAGTTTTGTTGGTAAATGGCATTATAATTTGCTAATGCAGTATAATTCCAGCAATGCTGAATTTTGCGCATTCAGATACAAATTAAATATATTGTGCTTACTTTTCAGTCATGTTGTCACTAATAATTGGCAAATAGGCTTAATTCCGAATCTCAGTGCCCTGTTTGGCTGGGTTAAAATTAGAGCCCGACCGATGCCAGATTTTTGGGCCCGATGCCGATCCCAATTTTGGAGAGTCCTAGCCCACCGATTACCGATGTTTTGACCGATATTTTGTCAAAAAGTGCAACATTTTCAAATCAATTTGAAAAACTTATATTTTATTAAAGTTTCTATATTTAAGAACATTTAACTTATAAGCAAACAAATAAAAATAAACATACAAAGAACTTTTTAGATAAAAAAATGTAAAAGATGATATTAAATTAAATATATATATATATATTCACACCATCTTTAAGTGTGTGAAATCAAAATAACTCCACACCTTGCTTTTACTCCTTTCTTTTCCAGCCATCTATAAAAAATTAATTTAAAAAAAATCAGTTTTCCAGTTTCAAACATGTATTTTTATGAATATTATTATTGTTGTTGTTATTAATGTGTTATTATTATTTCTTAGTATCTATTCTCAGTAAATTAATTATATTTTATTTTATTCCTACTACATGATCTCAAAGAGTAAGACTATCTAGCGAGCTTCCCTGTCCATAAGAATTCGGTGGTGAAAATAACTACAATGCGCTCTGACGCGTGACTAGATGACACGACACTCGCTCCCAGTAACGCATTAGCTATTGACACAGCCTCATTATATATTCTCAGTAAGTTAAATAAATTATATTTTCTTATTTTATTTCTACTACATGATCTCAAATAGTAAGACATTATCTGGCGGAGCTAATGAGTGAATCAGTGTAACGTTAGATGAAATTAAATTGACTGGATGAAATACGTGAAAAAAACTACAATGCGCTTTCGTGCAGGTTACCCACGCTAACTGTTGGTTGATTCACTTCTCCAACAGCAATCCTTCTCTCGTGTTATCACGACAAAGCTAGATAATATGGCTTAAAATGATCCACGTTAGAAGTGTTTTATCGGCGTTTTTACTATCTGGTTAGCTTGCTACGATGATGCGTGACTAGATGACACACTCGCTTGCAATAACGTGTTGGCTACACAGCATCATATAGTAGCTAATATAATTATCTCAGATAAAAAAACAAATGTGTGATGCCTTCAATCAACATTTTATTTTGGCTGCTTATTTATTTGAGAATACAGCGATGTCCTCTGGAAATGTAGATCCTACGCTGCTTATGTGCTCACTGCCACTTCATAAAGGCTTGCTAGCCAGCTAGCTTACTCGCTTGATACTGAGGATTGATAAACATAGTGCTCGTATAAACGCATTCAATTAAAAACTTTCACTTAATATACACACCTTTATTGCAGCAATCGAATCTGTGCAGACAAGTCTTGCAGTGGAGAATACTGGATGAGGCATGTGTGACAAACGTCTTATTAGAGAAGTAGCGCGTCAGCTGCTGCAGTTCACACTTGTATTAGAGCTCCCTCTACTGGATAATTCTAGTAAATAGCAATTACAACGTTCGAACAGACAAGTACAGATAAATAATCACTGTTTTTTATTTATTATACTTATTTAAAAATCAGGACACATCGGCTACATAACTGCCGATCCGGATGTCCTCAAAAAAGTCAAATAATGGCCGATATATCGGCCAAACCGATATATCGGGCTCTAATTTTTTTAGAGAGCATTGAAACATAAAGCTATGATAAGTGCTACCTGGTTATACTAGTTTTCAATGCCCTGACTTTATACCATTTGAACTGAGGGCAAGAAATGGCAGTGAGCAGTGTAAACCTTACGTACGTACTTGCCTGTTCTTGACTGCTGAGATTGATCTGATTTAATGGCACCCGACTGAAACAACAGTGAAAGGCAGACACGCCCCTCTGTCATGCAGGAGGATTGCGGCCTCAGCTTGGCAGCAGTCCAGGGAGCCCTGCACAGGGCTTTCTGTTTCTGCGGGCTGACGCTTTTCCCCTGGAGTGGGAGATCAGTAGACAGGTAAGCCGCAGCACAGAGCCCCCGTCTGTGCTCGGAGGGAAGCAGGTGAGGTATGACGTCCGGCTCGGGGGCTGGCATTCTCAGGTTCACTGTGAAGCTCTCAGGGCGATTACAATCGTCTGGGAACACAGAGTTATGGGCCACAGGTTTGTCCTTGGATCAACAGACAAGGGTGATCACGTGTTACTGTGGTAGACCCTCCTCCCCCTCCCCCTTGAGCTTGAGTTTAGATGTAGCAGTTGGATTACCATATAAAGAAACCCTTTATAGTCAAGATGTTTTCAAAATGTGCAAAGAGTCGAGTTATACTGCTGCATTGAAATGTTCAAGGAGCCATAATGCCGTCTCTTAAACCTATTGAGCTCTTGACCATATTGAGCAACACCACTGTTGACTGATTTTGGGTCCTTCACTTTACTGGATTTTTTTTCTTTGTTTTTGGGGAGGGGTTCAAATCTATATTTTCAAAACAAGAACACTCCAGACTATATTTTCTTTGTTGCTCTGCTACTCTGCATTGTTAAAAGGCTTGCTAAAAAGCATATAAAAAATTTCGCTGAGTGCTCTGCCAGCATTTTGAAGTAGGCTGTTTAAATGATGAACAAGCATTTTGAGACTGGGATGCAAATTAGTAGTAGTCCAGTCGGGGCTAAATTGAGCAGGACACAAGTAGTTGATAAATGTCACAGTTCGCTATGATTGCCTTGTGGAAGGTGCAGATACACCATGTATACTGTTATCTAGTCAGCTAGTTGCTTAGTAGGGGTGGTAGTTGACTTGGTATGCAGCATATATAGTATTGTGCTAATGTCTTAAACCACCAACAAAAATTATGTTAAGCGATTGATCTGCACAGTAAGTGTTTTATTTGCTTGGGAAAACACGATATAACCTAAGAATAAATCCAAAAAATGATATAATGAAAGGAACAAGAATTTCTTGTGTTACTAAAAAATGTTTGTATAGGTTGTGAGGTGGCAAGAAGAACACGGGTTTGGTTCCGAAACCTCTCTTTGAGGCACCCCAGCCACCCCATGCATTTTTATAATATCATCAGCAGCACAGCTGATTCAGCTTAATGAGGTATTGATGAGCTGAACCAGGTCTGTTGGTGGTCAAATTGAACAAATATATGGAGTAGTTGTGGTGACTTGAGGAGAGGTTTGAAAATGGCTAAGCTAACACAGTTTTACAGACATAAAATCGTAGTTTTGAATCAACAAAGCAATTATCAGCGAGAAATAGCTAGTCTAACCTGATTTGCAAGAAGTGGTGTTCAAGCTGTCATCACAAAATTTGAAGGAACTGGCCTTGTTGAACACAACAAACCCAGCGGAAGGCCCAAAAGCCTCTCTTCATCTGAATAGTACTTAAAGGTCACTTCTTTGAGGGATAGAAGGAAGTCCAGTGAAGTGCTACATTGGTTGCTCAAGATCTTTCACCAAAGTGCATGCTTTAACTGTGAAAAGTAGTATAGTAGGGCGTGTTGCCACTAAGAAATAACTTTGTGGAAAGGCAACAAGCCGAAGCGATTGCAGTACATGAAAGATCATAAAGCATGTGCTAGCAACCAGTTCAGTTTTGAAGTTTTTGGTTCACAAAAAAGTCAGTATGTCAGAAGAGGAGTAAGTGAGAAGTACATTGATGACTGTCAAACAGTGGTAAACTGATGTGCAAAACTTCATCTTTCAGCACAATAAGGATCCCAGTTGCCATAGTCTATTGATGGAGCACTCATAATATTAGATTTGCTATCACAGAGCCCTGACCTCAACATCATTGAAGTTGTGCGATCGCTTGGACTGGGAAAAGAACGAAAAGCGGGCCAAGTTTCTTTTGTTTCTGTGAAAGAGTTATGGCAAATCCTTCAATATGTTTATCCCAGGACTACTTCAAAAAATTACTTGACAGTCTGCCAAAGCAAATTTCTTTGCAGTTTTGCATTCTAAAGGAGGCCACGCAAAATGCTGTTTTATTTTAAAAACACATTTTCATCATTAATTTTTGTTTTCTTTAGTATTTTTAAATCACACTGTTCAGATAAATGCCTTTTATTTGACCTACGACTTTTGCACAGTACTGCATGTAATAAGCTACATGGAAATCTGATAATGCACAGTATTTGTGTGTTTTTTTTGGGTAACCTACTAGCTTTTTTTCTTCACACTCTCTTACCTATGTTAGTTTTCATTGACTGAAATCTCACAATATAACTGTACTAATACAGAGCATTTGAAATGAGGTCTGTTTTTAGGCTTAATGTCAATGAGTTAGCCTCCCAACCTTTTGAAACTTTGAATCATCCCTAGAACTTTTGCTCCGTTCAAGGTAAAACATAAATCATACAGGCTCAAGCATGTTCCTCACACTCTGATGCGTTTCCACGTATGGCATGCACACCTCAGCATATTAGTGGCTAATGGCCTTGGCCACAGCATTTGTGGGAAAATATGTGCTTTTATTGTCTTTTAATATTTGTGTCTCAGCTTGTTATAGACACTGAAATATCCTCTGCGGTTATGCAGGGTGCACGCTAGTATGTTACAGTCATCACTGAAAAGCTGTCTGTTCTTTACTGGCTGTAGGGTGCATCTCCTCTTGGGAGACATGATCCAGAACTCCTAACAGGCAGTTTGATTTGTGTTTTGTAT
Organism: Anguilla rostrata; assembly: GCF_018555375.3. Classification (NCBI taxonomy): domain Eukaryota; kingdom Metazoa; phylum Chordata; class Actinopteri; order Anguilliformes; family Anguillidae; genus Anguilla; species Anguilla rostrata. The sequence goes on from NC_057934.1 coordinate 51,654,146, forward strand.
TAAAAATATTGACCTAGGTTGCTGATTGCAATAACCACAATATGATTTATTACAGCTAGCAGTCTCAAAATAGCTGTCTATTCAGAATCTGTATTACTTTATTTGTTTGTTTATTTGTTTATACTTGGACTAATATTTATGCCTAAATCAAAATTTTATTAGGTTCAGTTACAAGTATTATGTCTTCAACATAATTCCAGATTGTGGCTGTTCTTTAGGAGATTGGCAAGTCTTTGTCAAGTTCTCTTTGTATCGAACATGGTAGTGATAAATTACTCTTTATAATTGATGTGGTATGTTTTTTGTTGTTTTACTGCCGTGAATATATCCTGAATGTGGATGTCCCTTTAAAATGGGTTGCAGTGCTCTATGATTTTACAGACTAGGCGTGGAAGTGGTGCATTTGGTATGCGTTTTCTCCCGAAGTCAGTTTTCTGGAATGTTGTTTTGTCTCTTCATACGGCAGAGGGGATGATGCAACTGGGGAGCAACATGTCAGCCTGCTGTATAAAACCCCCGCCTTTAATTCAGTCCGGAAAAATTGTTGGTTTGCTTTTTTGCTTCTTGCGTACATTTAGTAAAACTACTGTAGTTAGGTGAGTCTGTAACATTCACTGCATGCTGTTCCAGTTAGGAATTGGCATTTTATAATCTGACCATATGATATCACATAATCTGACCACATGCTGCATTTACAGTAGGGCAGAAAATGTATGATTTCCCAGCATTTTTAAATGCTTTTGTCTGTTGCTCATTAACTAAACTGACTGAGGTTGTTTTGTAATTTATTGCTTAGGTTTTTAAACCTAAACAGAGAAGTGTTAACTGCCCAACTTCCTCTTTCTTATCTGTGTAAATGGCATGTATAGAGGGCATAATCTCATTTTGGCCCAGGTTTAGCGTGTAATCCCCTTCTGTAGGGGGGTAACTAGATATAATGGTTATTATTGGTCGAGGAGCCAAAGCCTATTACTGGCTGAAGTCGGCAGTGTTTCGTGGAATGCACTCACTCAAGTCTAATGGGCCATGTTGGTGCAGGGAAGGAGAGATGTAATGAAATGCAGTAAAATAATATGCCCACCATTGATGTAATTGAATTCTACAAGTATTGTATGGGAAACAGTTTTGTTTTGAAGTAGGCCTATGCTGCTATTACCAGTTTTTACCCATTATCTCAGTTATGTTTGTCTGCCTGTCACTTGTTCCTGACTTGTTTTGAATAATTGGTGCAGAGCTGTGGAATTAAAGGATTTTTACCTTTTGCTCTGCTTCATTTCTGTCTTGCATCCTTTGTTCTCTCATTGATCAGTCAGAAGTGTAGTTCATCTCCCTATGTGTGATCCACCACAGGTATTGACCATGCACAGCATTTGAAAAGCTAACCCTCAGAGAGGGTAATCAGTCAATTGCAGCCTGTTAGAGATCTTGGGTCAGGCCCACAGGAGCTCCTGCTGGGAAGCCTTGAATAAACACAGCAGAGCATCCTGTTTTACTTTCCTGTTTTTATGTGGCCTCCAGGAACATCCGCAGCCATTTCCCATCTCCTTTAAGTCATTTCTATGCTGCCTCCCTGTGGTTTATCGACCTGTCGATCAGCGCAACATTGATTTCAGACCCTGCACGTCTGTACCTCTTTGACAAACTACAAATCACAGTAACAGAAATAACCCGTGCTTACAGTGGGCTTTATTTGAAGTGGAATCCAACGTGCCCATTACCCATCAGTCTTAGTTTTCCATGTGTTTGGAATGCCGTTTATTCATGTTTGTCTATCACAGTCTCCTTATACCCATGCCTCTCTCTTTCCCCCAGTTTCCCGCTCAGACCTCGGCTGCGTCAGATGAACAGAAGGTCTTTGCGGTGTGGGAAACGGGAGAAACGTTTGACAAGGTGAGGTCTGTTCCACTCTGTGAAATGTGGTGTAATTTCTATGGTTCTAATGCCTGCACTTAGATTTGAATTTCCATCCGCTGCATCTGTCCCTTGTTGTGGCCCCGGGCTTCATCTTACAGATAGATTGGTCAGCACATCGAATCTGCACGTCTGCTCTTGTTCTTATTTGCATTTTTGTGCTTGCGTGTCGGCCTGTGCCGGTGCTTGTGTTCTGAGCCTGCATGTGCCTGCTCTCAGCACCGTCAGATCCTGTTTGAAATCTTCATGAAGAACTACCGCGTCAGGAGGAACGTCATCCAGGCCCGGCTCACGCAGGAACTGGGGGACGCCGTCACCAAGGCCGACATCGACAGGCTGCTTAAGGTACCCTGGCTTTCAAAGGCTGTTTACATATGCTAGATACCTGCTGTGTTATCAGCAGACACTCGTACCTCAGCTTGTGCTAATGGTTGGTTTTTCTTACAGGAATGCTGTATGAGCTATGGAGGGATGTGGTACCTGAAGGGCACGGCGCAGTCCTGACAGTAAAGGGGGAGGGGTGCCCTGGAGGGCCCCATCATCCAGTCGTCTCTTCTAGAGCTTTGTGGGAGGGCTCTACATCGGGAGAGGAAGCCGAAGCATTGGACAAGTCACTGCCCTCCTGCCTCTAGCCAGAAGACCAGAGTTTGGGGGGAAAGGATGCCAAGTTCTCGGCCCCAGGCCATATGCCATTGTACCTAATTTACCTGAAGTCATAACAGAGCTAAGGCAAAGCAGCAACAGGACGGTGTCAGCATCAAGTAGAACATCCCGCATAGTCACAAAAAGGGCTGAATGGTGAAGTCTGGTTGGAGCATTTGTGTATATACTGTATTTGAAAATATTTTGAGTCAAATGTTTGCAGTCCAAGATTTTGAATTCAGAAAGCAGTGCATAGTAATTTTTATTTAATATCTCTTACAAGATGAGGAATGAGAAATGGGAAATTGTATAGACCAAATATAAGAAGTGTAGTTTATAATCATATGATTTTATCCTGATTGTGGCCTTTGGAAAAAGTCTAGTTTTTCCTGTTTCCCAGTCTTTTTACAGAGGGGGGATACGCCTCTGATTTTGTCTTTGGCCTTAAGATGAACACCTTAGTAGAGGCAGTTTTACAGTAGAGGCAGTTTTTTTTGTCCTTAATTTTTTTCGCACACGTTGCGTGAGGGAAGGGTGGGGTCTTCAGAACAGGAAGCATGGTGTTTCATATCAATGAGCCTTCTTGTCCCTCTGCACAAATATGCAAATAAGGACAAAATCACCTACAGAAAAAGGCAAGGATTAAATGCTGAATTTATTTTGATTTGAGTCTGACTCCAGATTGATGCAAAGCATTTAAGAAATGCTGTCAGAATGCACATAAATTTTCAGGCAGAAAATGTAAATGCTCTCCCTATATTTGTGTAGATTTAATTACAATCATTTAATCCACTGATACAGCGTTTACAGAATACAATTTGGTAGTTTAGTACTTTAAGACTGAATAAGACGAATTGAAAAGAAAGTGGTTAGACCAAAGTAAAGTGGTGTGAGATTGGTTGGATGCATTGCAATGTCCTGATTTCATTTTCATCTGCAAGAAATCCGTTTAATTTTAAGTATTTCACACAGTTCAACTTGTAATAGTTGGTAACATGCATATTTTGAAAGGTTTCCTCTTTTGTGTAATGCTGCTTTCATTAAGTCTTTCCAAATAGTCTGGCAACAAGAACCTCCTTGTTTGGAGATTTGGTATTACTGACTTTTTTTGGTAAATTGAAACTTTGATTATTTGCAGGAAGAGTACAACCTTAACAAGCCTTTGGTTTATTTTAAAGGGACAGTTCATTTTCAAAAAAATTTTTTTATTGGTATGGTGTTTGATTGGCATTGACAGGTTCTGTGTGTGGTGGATATTTTAGGTATTTACAGAAGCCTTATGAAAATGGCTGGCGTAGAGGCATTGTGGGTTATGTGGTCCAAGACAAGTAAATGCCCTTGAAGTTACTCCAAAGCAGCTTGTATAGTGATGTTATGCCTCCTTGGGTCTTGCATGTTTATATTACCCAATTGTACTTCAAAAATCACGCTTTCTCTTTCATTTGTAGTTGGAACTATTTCCTATGGCAAATGCAACCTGAGACCACTGCATTCGAGGGAAGAAGCACTGATACAATATGAAACTTAATTGTGTTTATAACTGAATCAAATGCGATAAAATGGATCCGTTCATATGTTCAGCCTCTGGAAACGTAATCTCACATTACAAGCTGTCGGAGGTACTTGAAGTCTATTTTCTTGCTTTATATCCCAAAACCCTAATGCATCTATACTGTAAATTAAAAAAAAACTTTAAATACACTTAAACTGAAATAACATCTCCAGAAAGTGAACCATCCCTTTAAGATGAGGCTAGACTGTGTTGTGGAGTCTGGCTTGATAATTTGATTATATGCAATTTAATAACTAAATGTGATCTATGTATTGAGATCTCATTGAAAAAAGAGCAGTGAATTTGGTTGTCATTGCCTCTATTTGTTTCCGCCAAACATATGAACTTGCATGATCACTGGTTTGTTTTTAGTACGTCACTAGTGTTACAGGGCTGCTTTGCCTTTCATTGTTTTAGGTCTGGTACCTCAGTTAAACAGAAAATGGTCGACCTCTTATCACAGATGTGTTGTTGTCCTTTTCCCCTTCTATGTAACCACCCAGAGTCCAAAGGGTAGAACATGCAACTGGCTGTTGCAGTGCCTCAATTCTTAAATGGTTTACACTGAATGAAATTTAAAAACCTAAATGAGTCGGGCCTTAACAAAGATGGCGTCCATCATAGCGGGAAGTCATGGAAGGTTATGCGGGCCGAGTGTTCGATTTGTTGTCATGCAGGGATAATGTGACTATGGCAGCCAAGCGTACAACGTCACTACTTTGCATTACACTGGGGTTGCTCATGTTGTGGAGTGAAGGTGGGCTCTTTGGCAGATTAAGTGCATGCAGAATAACTGGAGGTGTGTCTTCAAGTTTCAAGAGAAATCCTCTTCAAGTTTCAACACAAGTCACTTACCTCAAGACCAAAACAGGCCACTGTATGTAATACTCAAGTTATTTAGAAGTTTGTTTACATTAAAACAAAAAACTGGGCCTGGAACAGTTTAATCAAGTGTATCAAAAGCTCTGCACTGTTGGTAAACATTCTTCAGTGTGTTCATTATGTCCTGAATAATGTCCATGAGGTGTCAGTGTTTCAGGTCTGTCGTAAATTTCCCTGTTTCTCTACAGATGTAAGGGACCTGGTACAGATCATTTTGAACATGGACTACCTGCAGATCACTATTTCTGTCCTTTTCCCAGTGGTTATGTTGTCTCCTTTAATAAAGCAATGCAATAACATCTGTCATTGCTCCCTTTATTTGCTGTATTATGAAATGAGCCTTCTGACTTTTGGGGTTTTAAGCTGGAGGTGTCAAGATATCACGCGGTTAACTGGCTTGTGGCAGCCAAGAGTTTTTTTTTGAGAAGGGATCTATACGTGAATACGCTGTAGTTTAATTCATATTTCCACAATCCATTCCAAATCCTGAGTGGACTGATTACACTGGGAGCTCAATGATTCTGCACATAATTCCCCACTTCAAATCCATGTAACAACAGATCAGCATAGAGGCCTCAAGTATCACACAAGGTCAGTTTGACAGGTGAATTTATTGGTTATCTGACTAGGTTCACAGTAGAACATAGCGTCAGCAGAATAACATTAAACATTTTTGTGTTTTGTGAAGTTGAACTCCTTAACAGAACACACTGAAATTATTTAAAACTGTTTAACCAAGTTATTCATATTTATGTACATTTGTAATTGACACATTTAAACAGTTCAGCAGTGTGTATAGTTTATTTTATGGTGAGCTGTTATGTCCTTGTGAGAAAGCAGAATCCTTTCCTTAATGTGGGAACACAGGCCAGTGAGGAGATCTGTAGACAGTACCTGAGTGGCACGTATCCTCTACATATTTAAGACTAATGCCATATTTGGATGCAGCTCAGGCCAGAAAAAACTTATCTGCATTGTGCATGCACGTTCACTCAGTTTACCCGTGTCCCTGCCTAAACATTAAGTCCCTTTAATGCTGGTTAATACTCACACCTTTCAAGCATGCAAGACTGTATTTAGAACCCCCACTAAAACCAGTTTGATAGTAATTTGTTTGCCAAAGTTGTAGAGTGTGCTAAACCACCACACCCATTCTCACACCATTTGGGATTAGCATTTGGGTGGAGTTTGGATGAGTCTCGTGTGAGACTCCCTGTTTACACTAAACCATCACGCCAGGTTCACCCGAGGCGGAGCCATCATTGCCATTTTGTTAATGTACGTAGGCAGGTGATTTGAGTTTCTGAAGCTACTTCCAAGTTGAGCCCCTTTTGCCCTTGGGGTGGCCTCTTGACAAGGATTTTATCCACAATCATTGAACAGCACAGTGCATTCATGAGAAGCTGCATAAACACAACGCAAATAACCCTCAAAGGAAACAAAAGCCCCTATAAAAAAGAAATTATGCAAATTATAAAACAATTGATACCCCTGCCCTTATCTTTTCCTCACTATTTTTTTCCTCAGCATTAATGCGAGGCAAGGCAATGGTGATGAAGAGAGATCAGTCATTCCTGTGAGCAGTGTCCTATCAACCACTACTCTGTTCCCTCAAAACCAACAGCTGTCAATTATATATATATATATATATATATATATATATATATATATATCCTTTATTTAACCAGGTAAAAGTTGAGGGGATTATTCAGAATGAACCACATCAGCCATTTTACTGATGCAATTCCTCGTCTGGAGGTCATGTTTCTGGTACGTTCACTGTGATAAAGACTTTAAAGTAGGTGCAGCATGCTATAAAAAGGATTATTGATTAGAGATCAGTACTGATCCATATCAGGCCAAATATAAAACCTCAGATAGTATGATGACATGACCTCAGATAGTAAGTGCTGTAAGCGGTTGCTTTATTACCTGTTGCAGCTAATCATTCATTTCATTTACACTGAACAATAATGATGCTGCAATCAGGCTACCAGGGCTTCAAGCTAATTTACTGCCTTTAAGGTGTTCTTTCAGGTTTCCAAAAAACAAATGTTATCCCTTAATGTTTTACTGCACATTTTTCTGTTACTTTCCCCCAAATCACTCATTTATGAACTGCATTTACACATCCAATATGTTCTATTTTCAAAAGCAATTCCAGGAGCACCTAAAGATAAGAGTTCCAGTCACACTTGAACACAGCTAAACTGAAAATAGCACTTGTTCCATAAACAATCACATTATTTCAGGGTGGAATACAGTGAATTAGGACAGCACTGTCCTATATCTAAAGTGTCTAAAGGAGGAGGGGAAAGGGGAAATTCAATCCAGTATCACCCTAAAGCACAATACAACATGGCTTTACCGAGATGGGAATTCAGACTATGAGTAGTAGTCTGAATTCAGCCGTCTGTGTCGCTGCTGGATGTGGACTTTGAAAGCCTCAATACTGGTAAGTATCAATGTGCTTCATGGCAATATAATCCAATTCCGTTCCATAGTTCACACATTGTTCTAATTTGCTTATCTCTACAGTGTACACACACTCAATATCTAAAGAAGAAATGATAAAATACTTTTTGCATAAGTTTTTTTAGACGGCCAAAGCCAAAGAGGTCAACATAAGTCTGAGTTCCTGATATGAAAACATTGCTTTCATGAAGTTACATGAACACAGAATTATGAATAGAATAACGCTACAATATATTCATTTTAAATGGACAGTAATGCTAACACTATTACATGCTGTATCAGACAAAGAACCAAAAATTCCTATCTGCTTTTTTAAAGTAGGATCCAATTATTCTGCATTGAAAGTTGGGTGTAATAAAAAAAATAAAATAAATAAACATACATCGAGCAATCTGTTCTAATTATCTATCTGACATTGTAACAATTTTGTTCAGCTTTATTGAAGAGTTGCAAGCCTGCTGAAAAATACAATGGCAAAAGTTTTGATTGTTCATCCACTGAGCTGGTGTGGCTTTGTGAAGACTCCCTGTTTGATGGTTAGGGAAGCATCGTGATTTAGGAACAGGTGTTGAGGTGCAGTCGCCTGGACGGTGGCTCTTTGGGGTTTCGCTAGCTTGAGGCGACTCCACAGCCTGTTCACATTGGACAGGCACAAAGCCTTTTAGATGCCTTCACCAACCCTGGACAAACTGAGGCAGAAGCAGGCAAGTTCCCTGAGCATTGTGGGAGCCTCACTGGGCTGGAGTAAGCTTGGCCCTGCTTTCACTCAGGCCCTCTTTGGTCTTCTGGATGCAGGAGAATATCTCCTGGAAGAGGGCCTTGTACTCGGGCTGCTGGGCGTCGTCCTCCGGGCCCTGGGCCTTGGGTGAGGGGGCGGAGCCGGGGCAGCAGCGCTGGGCGGCGGGCGTCTGCACCGCCTTGTGGCTGTGCTGCTCGGTGCCCTGTTGGCAGCGACGCAGCAGCTCCTCGTACTTCACCTGCAGGGCGCTGTACTGGGCGTCCACCTCGTTGAGCAGGGAGATGCCGCGCTGCTTGACGGCCTCGGCGCGGCGGGCGCAGGTGCGCTCGTGCCCGCGGCGCATCTCCTCGGCGCCGGGGCTCCGGAGCGCCGTCTCGCTGCTGCAGCGCTTCAGCGCGCGCCTGCCCTGCTCCGGCTTGTCCTCGGGATCCCGCTCCCCGTCCCCATCCGCTGGCTCCTCCGGGGGGAAGAAGATGGCGTCGGGCAGCAGCCCCTCCGCCCGCCTGGCGCCGGCCGCGTCGGCACGCCACAGCTGCCGCAGCTCCTCCACCTCCCCCTCCAGCTCCTGCAGGCGAGCCTGGCAACCCTCCAGCTGCTCCAGCCGCTGCTCCAGCTCGCCGTTCTCACGGGCCATCAGCTCCGCCTCCTGCTCCGCCTCCCTGCGCCTGGCACGCTCTGTCCCCAGCTGGGTCTGCAGGGACTGCACTGAGCGATGGAGAGACAGGTTCTCCTCCTCTGCCCTCACCTTCTCCCCCGCGGACATGTCAACATCTAAAGGGGCGGGGTCATACGACAAATACCTGCGCAGAGAAAAACAAAGTTCAGGTGATCATTTAAAGCTACATACATTTCATTCTATACTGTGTGAGCCAATTGACACATCAAATATGTTGATGAGAGCAAATTATAGACCAACTGGTATACATCACGTTCACATCACGAGAACAGAAAATGTTTTCCGCCGTTGGCTGTCAAAGTAGAAACAGCAAAAAATAGGGCCTTCATTTTTATCGAATACCATCATCGAGTACCCCTTTGAAGCTGAGCGCAGACATTTGTGGCAGCAAGCCATTTAAGCCATTAAGCCATTGTGGCAGCAAGCCTGTACTCAACACACCAAGCCAGAAATGAATGAAGTAACAGTTAATGATAATCAAGTAGCAGCTTCTACAAATTTAGCATCAGCAGGTAAATTCATATAGAGAAACACCACTGACCAATGCTGACAACTTTAATGTGTAAGCAGAGGTAGCTTGTAAACAAACCAAAACACTCTTGGCAAGCTTATAACACCAGTTTATGAGGCAAGCATACAAATATATAATCTATGTTTACTAACACCAAAATGGTCTATATCAGCCATTTTCATAACCATGACATTATGGCGTGCCATTAAGTGCAGAAATCTACCACACAAGGTATTATGTGCAGCATTACATTTCAAGTGTGTGGCTGCACGTCTGCCAGCCATGACAGGGATCTGTCAGGGATTATGAAAGGAGAACCCAAACTGGATTATGGTGTCTGAATGGTATGACCTTAAGTAGACGAATCAGCATCAGTGCGCTAATATTGACAGGGTCACACAGAGGAGATCAGTTAGGTCAACAGCAGGCTGCAAATGGAACGGTGTTATCTTAAGACGTGCAGCATCACACATATGCTACCACAGTGTTCTCACTAATAATACAAGGACATGTAGCTACTCTTTGCCTCAAAACATGGCAGACCTGGGATGAAAGATAGCTTAAATAAAATTTATTAAATGTATATCACATTTAATGATTCTATATTTATTCTTCAATACTTATATACTATATTTGGAAGAATTAAATATTTTCCTGAATTATTATTAAAACAAAGCACTGTGTATTGCCCTATATAGCAACACAGCTCCACGTCACCCAAGTAAAAACTGACCTCAACCAACATTCTGTCACTGAAAAAAAAAAATCAATATTTGCAGTCCACAGACAGCCAATCAGCTTGATTATTTCTACATAAATTTACCAACGGTGGAGGGAGGGGTATTCATGATGACCAAAACTGAGCCCGGATCCTGTAGCGCAGGTCATACAGACAGAGGAGACTCACTTGTGCCTGCTGTACAGCTCCTTGAGACAGGACATGCTCTGAGCTCCCAGAGCCCGCCGCTGCTCGGCCAGGTCTCTGCTGGAGCGGCCTGACTGTGCCGTCTTCATCTCCTCCACCTGCTGCTGCAGCTCCTCCACATGAGCCTGCAGGCTCTCGATCATCTCCGTCAGTCTGGGGAGGACAGCATTCGCCTTTCAAGCACTGTGTGTCACTTTACACTCATACCCAATATGGCTGACAAATCAGATTTCTCTATATCCAGTCTGTTTACGCTGGATTTTTAATGGGTTGATTGTCTTATTGTGTTTAGACTGAGGTCACACATTTATCCTTGCTGTTGCAGTCAGTGTTCTATGTAGCCTGACGACAAGCTCTGCAACACAATGGGACATCTTGTGACTGCTGCATGCATATTACATGATGTTATTTGTCCAAAGAATGTTGTTGACAGGAGAAGATGCATGCATACATTTAGATCCAATACAGCCAGTATCTGATTAGTCAAAAAAACTGGATATATGTTAGATAAAAAGAAAAGTGTAAACATGGCAATGTGCATGGCTTAAATTACAATGAAGTACTTTAGGTTAGTTCTTTCCCTTTCACAGCTATTTTATTGTCAAGTCCAACTTAAATCTGACAGTTATTATGGAGTGTTTCATAGAGTAGCAGGTATTCTAATGAATGAATAATGCTGAGTGTTCTCTGTTCAGTCTTGGCCTTAATCCTTCAATCAGTCCCTGGCCCCACCCCTGGATCTTGTGCTGGGCTGAGCGGTTGTCCAGGACCAGCCTGTGGTTGCCTTGCTCCAGGTCACGCGCTGTTGTGTCCAGCTGCTCGTACACCTTGGCATGCTGCTCGTTCATCTGCCGCAGGAGGTCCACCTGCTTGGTTAGGTACTGTGAGAGAAGCGGGGAGTCAGCACATCTGATCTCACTGTGCAAACACTACTCTGGCATAGTGTCATATGCAGGAACCATAAAAGTACAGCAGGCACACAGACCACATTCACAGTGGAGTTTTATCTAAAGTTTCAATACATGACACATCAGACCCCTTTTATCTATATTTTATTAGCTGCTAGCAACTACACTTGCTGAAAATGAACATGACTGCTGGTTGTCATTGCATTTTGTATTAGTTTAGGTTTAGGTTCTCGTGTCACTTTCACTTGGTTAAAGTTACAACTGCGTCATTCCCTGCAATCTCCAACAGGCAGAGTTGAGCAGTAAGACCACATTAAGAGAGGCAAAGAAAGGCAGTGTCTGTGGAGGACATACTTGTTTTTTCTCTTATTGCAAAAGCTAACCTGACTCCGTACTTACCATTAGAGTAGGTATCTTATCAGCTACCATTTAAAGATCTTTGCAGACTTCAGTCAGCATGATTCACAGACACATGGCAAAAGAAAAAAAAACCCACCACAACAAGTGACAGTGTGGCGCCAAGACAAACAAGCAAACTCTGTGATTAAAGTGCTATCTTCACCAAATTCTCTGAGCAAGCAAGAAATCAAATTCTTTGAAACAACTCAGTGAGCAAGTCTGTCCACATAAAACACAATATTGCCAGTATTTAAAAAAATAACCACATATTAGACCAGGAGCTCCATCTGGCAGCAGGAGACCGGGGGGGGGGGGGTGAAGAGACAGAGGACGGATAGACCAGGGACACCACGCATTTGGATTAGATTCATTATGTTCCATAAAAAAGGATCTAAATAACTCAGCTCTGCATGCATTTGACGTTTTTACGGTGTGTGTATTACCATTAAAATGCCAAGTTTAGAGGCTGTAGCAAAAGAACAGATTGATTAAGGGACTTCGTGAAAAGATCAATTCTCACATTAACTGAAAGCTCAGCAACAAACATTGCTTCACATAATTCAGTTACATATAGAAATGTGACCGAAGACTCGTGATGGCTTTAAGCCACTTTTAAGTTCTGAACCATGTTAAGACTCCATAAATTATACTTTGACATTAATCAAAATATCAATACATGCTCACTTAAGTATTTGCTTGAGCAGAGGAAGACTTTCTTAGGCTCACCAGTTAGCAGAACAAAGCTATGGAAGAAACAGCTGACCATCAATTCAGTCACAAAGGGCTTATGATGAGGAGTTTAAATTCCTCCAGTGTGTGATGTTGACTCTTAACGAATTGATTTACATCCCATGCCACTGAATGACTGAAATGGGCTGAGTACAGGAACAATACGTACAGCACGGCAGGCCAAGCAAGACGTGGCTAACGGATTAATAGGCTGGTCGGACAGGACGCAAAATAAAACCATGGCTAAATAAATCCTCCAAACCACTGAAAACCGCTGAATTAAGATGTGATAACCCAAATAATTCCCTTTCTTTAGTTGCTTTTTTCCTCCAGTAGCCCAATGTAGTGTCACTGGAAAATCAGCTAAAAAGATGAGTGAAATGTGAATACTGGAATAGATGGTGGAAGACGCTGATGATATCCAGCACAGTAACCATACCACAAACTCCAATGTATGCTGAAATCATAAATTTATTTTAAAAATGGCCAATATCTTCTACTGTTCCCTGTTGCCTGATTATCTGTGGAGGCAGGAAGGCAAAGGCTTGACAGAAATGAATGTGACAGAAATAAGGATTACAGGATGTCAGTTTCAACATGCCTACATAAAATGTCAACAGGAAACACTGACAGTGCTTACCTCTGTATGTTCTTGACAAAATGGTGCCAAACACTAAATCCTGCTAAGCTCTTTGTTTTTGAAGTATAATGCTATCTACAAAAGTAGTCTAACCTGCATACAATAGTAAGCTTTAAAACATGTCTTCCACACCCTGTAACAACACATAAGACAAATAAATCAAAAACGACATATGTATACAGAAAATCAGATGATCACGTTACCTCTATCTCTTGCAGCTGTTCCTGATTGGTTGAGTACATCTGCTTCAGGCCCTGTTCCAGCTCTCGGTTACGGTCCAGCAGGGTCTTGCCCAGCTCAGCTGCCAGATGGAGGTCTGGAACCGAACCAAATACTGACAGCTAGAGAAAACCCCTTGACTGGCCAAACAGTTGTACTGTGCAAATGCCCAGAGAAGGCAACCACGTCAACAGAGGGCTACTACAATAAAAGCAGTGGCAAGTTAATGGAATTCACACAATAATATTTTGCTTTAAAAGTGGAACGCGGATTCAAAGCAACACCAGCTGTAAACAACTGTACACCAAAACCTAGATGATGATTTGGTTACACAAGATGAGGATTTGAGATCTGCTGAATGGCCTTTGTAACTATCAAACACAATCAAAGGGATAGCCACTGAGACGGCTCTGTATCTAAAAAGAGACTAGCATAGCCATATTTGCGCCCAGATAAAATTCATTTAGGCTACTTCATCTTGGGTCCAAAATTTTGTTGAAAGACCACTTTTCAGAATCCAAATTATTTCCCTGTCCATTAGAAAGTATAGGCTAATTGTTTTGTTCTCTACCAGTGAGTCATGTCAAATATAGCAAATTTTCAGACAAGCATTTAAGATTGGGGGGTATTAAATTAACTGCCTATCCAGTCAACACATTTTCTGTAATCCTTCCAGATCTTTGCAACAAGGCATGCTGAAACAGTAGAAACCTTTGCATTCACCTGATCAGAGCACAGGTGAAGTACAAACAGAGCTCTAAATCCAACGTACGTTTTACATGTGAGAATTTCTTGTGACCAGAAAACAAAAAACACAGTGGGTATGGGGAAGGAGACCATTAGGAACATTCAGACCAGATTTAAACCAGAAAGCAAGACCATTCGTCCCTAACCCACCTTCTGAAAGCATTGCAAAAACACAGGAAACTATTCAAATTCAGTCTCAACAGTAACAAGAGAGCCAATGATACACTATTACTTTCAACAAGCTTGCACTGTAATACATCAACCATCAACACATCTCACATTTTAACCTTGCTGTCTGTTAACACAGGAAGTTGGTTTGAAAATTATGCTATCTTGTTGAAACTTACAAAAAAATAAATACATAAATAGAGATAGCTAAGTTCTAGTGTTAGCTACATTTCCAAATGCCTTCAATTACTCCTATGTATGACATTTGCGAAGACAGTTTGACCAGATTCTTCTTCTTTCTGGATGAGGCTGAGCTGGTCAACATTGGTGTCCTTGGATTAGTACTTCACACAATTTCATAATATTTTATTATCTAAGCAATTTCAGAACGTACTAGTTTACATTTACTTGAATGTTTTAACACTGGGGATATATATGTTAACGTGAGCAGTTACCAGTTGGTTAAAATGTTTTCATGTTCCACAGTGTATCTTGCACAAATTAGGCGTGCTAAATATGGAGATTTTTTTTGTAGTTTTAGCCCAGTTAATGCATTTTTCAAATAACTGACGATGTTGTGGAATGTGTTGGTCTTATCTGAAGACGTACAATCTAAACTGATGGAACATTATCACCCTGTAAAATACAAACATCCATACTCACTATGTTTTTTAATATTCAACGTCAGTATTAATTTTACAATTAGATGCTGGAAAATTCCAGATTAACATTGCAGTAGACCCAATCTATCTTTTATTGATAAAGATTTCGGGTATTTAAAGACTTTCAAGTTAATCATCAAAACACGTTGTGAATAATAATCTCGTGTTAATCCTCGTGTTAACATCTAAATGCTAATACACGAAACGCTGATTTGATTGCCATTGCCAATGAAATCAGTGCGAGAAATACACTGTTGGCATTACAAATCCTTAAACGCAGCCTAATAAAAAAAAAGTATTTATAGGCAGTTGTTTCAAGTTGATTATGCATGAATACTTAAAGGGGTACAACATTGTTTGCAGGCTACTTGTATCAAATTAAAATGTGCTTATGGCTACCAACTAAAGACACAATATTGTAGCCCATTTCGATGTATTGCGAAACATGACATGAAGACTACAGCTGAAATCTCGATATGCAGCTAATTTATTTCCAAAATTCATTTTTGAGTTAGTCTATAGTTTTCTTCTGGACGCCTGATCATGCTAACTGAAAAGAAAGCCGTGCTAAATCCTGTGAAAAGCATTGAACGCGTATGGGCGTGACATGAACCAAACAGCAATAGAAAATAAATTATTCTAAAGGCTGAGGTAAAGAAGAAATGTCTTCGACCAATGACTTGTACACGCAGAAATTTAACGATGGTTGAACATTTGCTACTAGCAAGTAAGAAGCTTCTGTTTTCAGTGTCCTGTTCCTACAATAGACCGCTATTTGCCCCCAGCATCACTTAGTTCACAATGTCTTACCATGCTCCAGATCCTGCTGGTCGTACCACGGTTCTTCATCTTTGATTTCAAATTCTTCCTCCACAATCATATCGGTTAGCATCTTCAACCAGAAATTCACTGGCGATTGATCTTCTGTATTCCTATGGCAAATGCAAGAATATTTATCCAGAAGTATCTTAAAGGAAGCAAGGCATTGTAACGATAGTGAGTCTCAGCTCACCGGTTTCCGTTGTCTCTGCCATCGAACTTCTGTTGCTGGGATAAGGGCGAATGTATCTTTCAGCCTCCAAGTGGCGCATTCAGGCTGTGGCCAGCAACGTGGCAATTTAGTGATATGCAAATGAACAGTAGTGACGCATAGGACGAAGTGCAAGTAACTGTGGCTATTTAAAAAAAAATCAATTTATTAAACGAGATGCACAATTCTTACAATTGCAACAAACTATATTTATATTAGTTTATAATTAGTTTATTTCCAACACAATGTTTTAAGTATCATATTGGTTGGCTATAGGGGTAATTCAAGAAAAAACATCTGCTTAAGCTTGCAGCCAAAGCTGTGCCACTTCCAATTTCATAATAAAAATGCATTTTGCTACAAGTTTGGACTTGTTAACTAGCTTTCTACAGTTTAGTCATACATTTAGTTTAATGTGAGTTTAAACTTTTTCCCTATAATTGTCATCTACTTGGTCATTGTCACCCCATCATCACACATTTATGGCCCATATTCACATCCGTACCTACAGCTAAAGGCTGGATGGGAAAAAGTATTCAATTGATGACAGTGGGTAACATACTTCCAATCGGACAGTAAGACTAATGTCACCTATATCCCTTTGTTCCTTTTGTGCCTCTCTTAGGACAAACAAAACATCTATAATGGTATTACCTGATTAATACACCTGCATCAGCAAATATTACCACAATTTGTCCAGCAATCCATTGTACGTGTCTGCAATATGTCTATGTTTTAGAGTTGCAATATGTGCCATGGTTTTCAAAATGTGAAATGATTGGTCCTTCAGGATTGAAGGATGACTTGACTTTATCAAGATTTGCCTGTAAAAAGTTCATATTTATGGGGTGGAATGTTTTCTTTTCAGGCTAGTCTAATGCAAAAGTACCTGAAACACAACTACCTTGACACATTTGTATTTTACCCTCTTCTATCTTCATAGTGAACTTTAGACTTTGTGGGATGTGTATCCTGAGCAAGCACCCTTAATCTCTATAATATTTATTGCCTTTGAGGTAATTGACTTGTAATTGAACCTGTGCATGGCTTCAGAGAAGCTTAAACAGACACAATATATAAATATTTTACTTATGTTACAACATAAACAACATGTGTAAAGATTTTCACAAAAATAAATGTTTTTCTTTTAAAATGTAGTATTTATAGTATTGTCAGAAAAGAACAACATGTACCCCCCAAATACATATGCCTACTCTAAATTATATACAGTAATGAAAAGTAGAGAAGGGACATTTTCAACCCCCATCCAAACTTTTAAATACTCTTTAATCTTTTTGTGAGAGCAGCTATTCAACCAAGATTGTTCACGCAAAACAGTATGACAGCAATTCCATTTGTGTCAATGATGTTGGTCTGTATTTACAGTATAAAATAAATAAATACATTTTTTTAAACTGTGTGTAATGGAAACAAATTATGTTTTAGAAACAAACCGGTTAACATCATAAGAAGTAGTGAGGCAGCCAAATCAATTTATTTAAGAAGTGCATCTAAAACCATGTAGCCAACTATAGCCAATAGTGTTTTGAATAAGTGCGCTACTTGTCCCAGGTCTGATACATATGCACGCACAAATGAAATACACATAAAAATACTTACTTCACCTTCTTGTGGGCTGATGCGCTTATTTATACATCCTATAGTTAACCTTTGGCCAAGTATTTATAACATGTATTCCACATTCTCATTATGTTCCATATCAAAGCGCAATGATAATGTAATGATAAATGCAGTATGATCAAAGATGAGCACGGTTCCAGTTGCCTGGGGACGTATTTAAGCGAAACACAGGAAGTAAATGCTGAGATGACCGCCCGCGGTCGTGTTGCTGGCCAATCTGGGACAGCAGTTTACAGTTTACCACATGTATTATTGGAATTTGTTTACAGTACCCGTTTTACGGATTAAGAAGATCAACGAATATGTTGCCTCCTAAAACGCACCACACCCTCAGGTTCGTTTGTTTGTTTGTGTCCTTGATGTGTCTGCGTGTACCAACGCCATTGGTCACTCCTTTCAGTAGTTTCATTTATTTTTTAGTGTAAGACTAGAAACACGTACCAAATGTTCACTTGCTTTAAACTGGTAAATTGAGTATGTATTATCAACAGATGAAGACAGCGGTTTTTGTTGCGTGGATTGCGTTATACGTCTCAGCTCTGCTGGCTGTAAGAAGAATGTGGACCGGTAAATATGTACGTAGCCCTCTTGCTCGAGCTCTGTTCGTCAGCATGGTGAGCGAAGGCGAGACCACAGGACTAGATGCTCATGAGGTACGTGAAAATGATCATAGCAACCGGTGACCAAGTTTATATTTTTTTGTATTATTTGCGTAATCAGTCTCAATGTCAGCAAAATACTTGTTCGTCCTTTTTGTTGCCCGACTCAGACTTCTGCAATTGGCGATTCTGTAACTATCAATTTGCGTTCGTTTTTCTGTGCCACTTTCAAACGATAAAGCATATCACTTCTTGTTTTAGAGAGTTGGATGGGTGTTGTGATCACAATCAAATAAAATATTGTGCTAACAACATCCTCCTCCAAAATGACTTGTCGGTGACTGAATGTGCTAGCATCACCATTAACTGAAGTGATTATAAAATATCCGTGTTTGTTCCAGTTACCTCAACAGTGGCTATCATTTAAAGATGGTCTGAATACCACTGCATCCTCTGTAGTGATGATTGTTTGGCTGTAACGGGGAGTGTTGTTTGTGACTGTGGATGCTGTGTGTTGCCGTTTCAGTGGTACCGCTGCTGTCCTGATATGCTGGGGGAGGCTCTGAGGCCGCTGTTTATCCAGAGTTACATGGACCAGGACACAAAGGCCTTCCTGAGGCGCAGTGAGGAGAAGTCAGGCTGGCTGTTCACACAACTCTACCACTCCTTCGTCTCCACTGTCTTCAGCCCCATTGTCTCCCGCACCTCCATCAATGGGTAACTTGATTTCAAAATCAGTATACTTCTCTTTCTCTGCCATCCCCTTATTTCTCTCTCACTCTGTCTCTCACTAGCACACATGAATGTACACATACACACACACACTAGGAATGTACAATACATCGTATATTTACCTTCATCGCGATATGAACATGCGCGATGAACACATCGCAAAAGACTCCTTGAACTGCGATAAATAGTATATTTACTAGGGAAATGGCACCAAAAAAAAAAAAAAAAAAAAAATCGGCGCTTATTCAAAGTAAGCCCTGAAGGGATTTTGTATTGATGAAATGAAATGTCATTCAAATTGCAGTCAGGACCTCTCTTGTCATCATCCCGATCGTTCATCCGATCCGTCCAAGTTATGCCGGCAAAGAGGCTCTCCAAAATGTTTTCTGACATGGCTAGACCAGTAAATCTAGTTTGAACAAGGATATTTTTGCATACAGAACCAATGCTGTCTGCAGTGTGGCATAAAGCATTTTAGTTTTGCGAATGGGTTTTTTACATTTTTTTAAATTTTTTAATTACGATGAAAAGGAGACATGCGCGTTGTAAATTTCAACAAACTACTAGAATAAAATGCCCAGCCAACCTGGAGCATGTACATGACTTCTGGTGCCTAGATTGCCTGAAATCCTCGTTTGAACAAGGACATTTTTGCATAGATAGATATCTTCGCCAAGGTCTTGTCTGCAGTGTGGCATGAAGCATTTGAGTTTTACGAATGGGTGTTTTTTACGGTGATAAGGAGACATGCGCAACCCTCAGGAATCCGAATCCCGAGCAGCTCGAGTATTTTGTTGCCAGTGTACATGTTTTCTGGTGGCTATGTCACCGAGAAAACTAGTTTGAACAACAATATTTTTACATATATTTTTTCTACAAGACAGTGCCTACAGTATGGTATATATCATTTTAGTTTTACAAATTTCAATAATCAGGGTGGTAAGGGATGTTTTTGTTTAGTTAGAGTAGAAGAAAATATTTTAACCCTTGTGTAGTCTAAACATTCTGTATACTCCCCTTGCCCTAAGGGTCAAAAATGACCCACCTTCACTAAACCCCTAAAATACAGCAGCTTAATTTAATTTTAAACCCCAAATCTATTTTGCATGAAGAAACAACCTGTCATTCATCACAAACTTTGTGAATATCTGGGTTTTCCCTCTTCACAGTGCAGAAAGACTGCATTTAATCAGTGGATACCACTCATTTTTATTACAACATCCCTGTCATAATTGTTTTCTTTACTAAAGTAGAGGTTTATTATTATTATTACTATTATTATTGCTAAAGGTACTGCATAGGTGTAAACATTAATTTTTTTAACACAAGATAGCACTTGTATAGCCTAAGAAAGTAGCAGAAATGTGCAGAAAGTAGTTTTGAATGCATTTTATTGAAGGGAAACAATAACAGTCTTGAACCTTTTTTGGCAACGTAGTGATATATTCTTGTATACTGTACAATGAGGAATTCAACTACAAAATACTAGTCTTCTCCCATTTTTTGGACCATTGCCCCCCACCCACAAGGTGTATAAACAACAACAATAAATAAGAATAAAATAAGATAATAGATACAAAACAAAAACGTGAAGAACATAAATCAATCAACTCTAAATAGCACATGTAGGACAGTATGCAAGTGTGTGTGCATGGACTTTGCAGATGCAGTGTACATAGCATAGCTCACAGAGGCAGTCTAGTGTCCATAGCATAGCTCACAGAGGCAGTCTAGTGTACGTAGCATAGCTCATAGAGGCAGTTTAGTGTACAAAGCATAGCTCACAGAGGCCGTTTAGTGTACATAGCATAGCTCATAGAGGCAGTTTAGTGTACATAGCATAGGTCATAGAGGCAGTTTAGTGTACATAGCATAGCTCATAGAGGCAGTTTAGTATACATAGCATAGCAGGTAGAGGCAGTGGTGAGTGCGAAGGCAAACCCTTTTGTCTCAAGTCAGTCAGCAGTTGTAATTAGCCCATGGGGGGTACTGGTGTCTCCCCATAATGTGGCCTGTCAAAGCAAGTCAGGACCCTATCTCTCTCTGAGAGCTACAGTGCAACTGCCTCTGCTGAACACATTTTATGTTATGTTAACACTGTACAACTGTGTGTCTGTGTGTGTGTGTGTGTATGCGTGCATGTGTGTGTGTGTGCGTGTGTGCTGGTGGTGTACAGCTTTCATGGAAATATGAACAAAGGCAGTGTTTCACTTTTTCTAATGTTGGGGTCACTCTAGGAAAAGTCATCAAATTTAAAGTTGAAAAAAGATCATTTAGGGGGTTTTCTCTGCTGTTAAACATAGTGGCGGGTCATTTTTGACCCTTAAGACAACACAAGGGTGAAGGGGAGCAGTGGAAATTAAAATTCAGTTATTTGTATTTATTTAAATAGGCCTAGATGTTCTGTTAAAGTGATCAAGAAAACTTTATTGCCACGCAAATATGTTGGTGGTATTTGTTTTCAATACAGTGGCTGTTTAGGTGCAATTTGTTCAATAAAAGCATGTTGGAAATAATGTATTTCATTTTTGTTTATTCAGTGGGCATAGGCTATTCATTGTCTGGGGTCTATGTTAGCAGCGAACCTAAAGCAGAAAGACATTAAAACTGTATACTATATCGCAAGTCATATCGTCATCGCAATATTCAACAACGTTATCGCATATCGAATATTTTCCTCATATCGTGCAGCAGCACACACACACCCACGCACACACTATCTTCCTGTCTATGTGTCTTGACTGCTGTGTCTAGGTTGAAACCTGACCATTGCTTCACTGTAATCTCCTCGTTTCTCTGGACAGGTTTTTGGGGAGGGGCTCCATGTTTGTGTTCTCTGGGGACCAGTTCCGCCAACTCCTCCGGATCAGCCCAGATTGGCAGGGACACAGGCTGCTTGACCTTGGTGCTGGGGACGGGGGAGTCACTGATGTCATGGGCAAGCATTTCAGAGAGGTCTATGCCACAGAAGTATCCACTCCCATGAAGTGGCACCTTCATAAAAAGAACTACAGGTAAGTCATATGTACAGACTGTGCTGCATGGTCTCCTGTGATTAATTTATTCTAATACTAATTCTGGAAGTTAAACAACTGTAATGAAATCACTGCCTGTGTATGATATACAGCATTTGAAGCAAAAGTAAGGACAATTATAATCATCCACATAAGTTATGATTGTCAGTTTTAAGCCTTGAAGATCCATTGACTTTAAGTACGCAGTGCTGTTTATGTCCAGATAGACCTAACAACCAGAGCGCTAGACCATATTGGTATGTGCACAATCGCATGTGACAGCCTTCCGTAAATGGAAATTTCACAGTGTTGCAGATTGTGAGAAGAAAACTTTGCCTCAACTGATACTAAAGGGATATTAATCATTATGTGCCCTGATCTGTGTTGCCTCCCACCACTGTGTGTCAGAGTGCTGGATGTGGATGGGTGGCAGAACCCCAGCTTCCAGTATGATCTGATCAGCTGTCTGAACCTGCTGGACCGCTGTGACCAGCCCCTCACTCTGCTCATGGACATCCGGCGCTCTCTGGTGCCTGGCACTGGCAGGCTCCTCCTGGCCGCAGTGTTGCCCTTTCAGCCTTATGTGGAGCTGGGTAAGCTGACCGTGGCCTGTGTTTGAAGTCTGAATCCAGTGTGAGGTTAGGGCAGAGCTGTAGACTTTTGATGTGGAGAGAAGGTGCCTGTAAGGGCTCCTCTGGCACATGTTAAGGAGGTTCTCATGTGGACTGCAGTGATGCTTAGACTGGGGAACAGGTAGATCCCCTGATCTGGCGAATTCATGGAGGTGATTGCTGTGTCTAAAATTTAAGGTTCTTGCTTCTAAGGTTCTAAAATTTAAGGTGATTGAGTTAATTTAAGGCACTGACGTAACCCACTTGCCATTTCAGAGAAGTCTTTATAATCGATTTCCCATAGCAGTTATGTGCCAGTTTCCTTGACGACTGCATCACAGCCTCTTTATTTACAGGTGGCAAGTGGGAGCGGCCAAAAGAATACTTGAAAGTGAAGGGAAAGACATGGGAGGAGCAGGTCACCAGCCTGTCCAATCGGGTGTTCCAGAAGGCGGGGTTTGAGGTGGAAGCAGTGACGAGGCTGCCATACCTCTGTGAAGGAGACATGTACAATGATTACTATGTGCTGGATGATGCAGTGTTTGTTCTGAAACCGCTGGAATGAGGGCACATGATGTGGAACCGGTCAGCTGCTCGGTCATTAATGTCCAACTTTTAATCCTGGTGCTTCTTTGACATCAGGTCCCTTACAGGACTCACTTTTAATTATATTCCGGGGGAAAACATACATGATTAAATAATGTATTGTCATGACGGAAGTATTGGGATTTGAGATGATAATTATCTTTAGAAGGAGGAAACCCAGCCTCCTCTCAGGGTGTTTACAGTTATTTTCCTATATTCTGTGATGTCTCACATGGTGCAGAAACTTACATTACATGACAGGGACATAATTGGAGCCTATGTACATTCTTAGACAAGAAACATGTAAGGGCAGATGTCCACAGGCATGTAATCATTATGCACAAATTTTCTGCACAAATTTCTTTCTGTCTATTCCATGTTGAAGTAAATGCCCTTAATCTGTTATTTACAGATTAATATCTCATCATGAAGTGTACCATGGAATTGTTGTACATTAATCTGGTTGATGGGTCAGGGAGTTTATATGTGATTTATTTAATGCGTAGTGTCTACGCATACACAGGACTTCAATCCCCCTGCATTCCGACAAAGGGCTGGCATGATTTCCCACTCCGGTGTGGGATTTACTGAAACCAACCCAACACATGCTGTGTTAATATCTCTTGTGTATAATTTTTTTTAGTGATTCACAAATGTTATTTTCATTATCTAAAGATAAATCATTGGATTGGTAATAAAAACAAGTTGGTAATCGTTTTGACATCCTGTGTCTCCCTTGCATTGCTTCTTTGTTTACACAGTACAAAGCAACACATCAAATGTATTTTCTGTAGAAAAACAGTAGTCTGAACAAGACGATGTTAAATTGACTGACAAACACATCCCTGATTGTGTCATGCTGTTGGCTGAGCAGCATCTCAAAGGGAGATGGGTGAGAGTGGGAAATTGTCTCTGGCTGGGACCTATGGGCATCTTTTGCTTCTGAGGGTCTGTTGCAGCATCTCTCCAATTCACTATGTCATTGTACTGGGCAACAATAGTTTCTTTGAGGGACTGAGTGTGTCTGTGTTTGTGTGAGGCGCGATGAGGGGATTGAATTCTCTAGTAAATTACAAACTAGATGTTGAAGAAACGCTGAAGCATTAGGGAAACATAACTAACAGACATTTAAGTTTTTTAATATGTTTTTACATCTGGTTCTGTTTAAGGTACATTTGTGCAGTAAATTACACCTGCCAGCTCCTTTGGGTATAATGGAGTCACATTTCACCAAGCTGACTGAACACTCTGTGCAGCACAGCCTTGAGTAAAGGTCGTGCCTGAATAGAGATGGCTCACATTCAGGGCTAAAGAAAAGTCTTGGATGAGTGAGGAAAAATCAAAGTGCGTAGCTGTAAATCAAGGGACCAT